>NW_015151178.1:220213-226103 GCF_000732505.1 Cyprinodon variegatus
GAAAGTTTTGTACAGAGTTTGTGGAGATGGTGAGGAAGAAGTGGGGGATTATCAGAATCTGAATTAATCTGATGTAACAGCTGCTACTACCCACAACCCCCTTCTGGCCCGTTACCGTGGTGACCTGGCTCACCCATTGTCCCAAAGTAATTCTGTGGGTAAGGGGCTTTTTGTTCTGAAGGAGAAGGGATGCGGTGGGTGTAAGGATCACTCTGCTGCCGGAGTTAGGGGTCGGGTTCGAAACATTCAAAACAAGTTTAATCATTCTCCGCAAACTTCTCTTCCAATCACAAACTTTTCTTTTGTTTTTCCAAAAAAAAAACTTTTTGTGGAACTTTTATTTTCGAACTTCGCTTGAAATATTTGTTGAGCTGTGAAAGACGTGCATGCTGGGAATAGAAGATGGGCTGACAAAGACTCTGGTGAGGGAGGGCCTCAATGTGGAGGCGTAAGAGAGAACTGGGGCAAAGATGGGGTGGCTGCGTGTCGGGGGTAACGAGGGCCATTATACCTCCAAACAAAGCCATGCAAATATTTTCTTAGTTTGCTCAGAATCTCGTTAGCATATGGAGGACCCTTTCGCTAAACGTTCTTCGTCCCAAATCGATCACGAACTTAATGAATTAGTTAATCGTGCTAGGATACCCCCTCTACGCCGATGATATGCTGATAAATTAGACCAAAAAAGCCAAAAGAAAAGTCTGTCAAACTTTCTAAACACCAAGATGCAGTGAGCACATTGAGGCACGACGCTTCCGGCCACTTTATTTTCCCTGCCAGAAGCCATGGCCTCCAGCTTCTCGGCGCTCCCTCCTCAATCATAACATCGAGATGAATTTTTGCCGAGAGGGATATGGAGAGATGGACGGCGAAATGTGGGCTGCAGCCATCCATGGAAGTTCCTGATTAGACTGCCTCACTGGACCTTTTGTGTCCCGTCCTGGTGAGGACAAAGGAGCGCGGAGAGGGATGGGCAGCGGATAACGGGGAAGATGAGAGGTGGGGAGGGAAAAAACGGGGGATAAGAGGGAATATTGTTTGGACCCATGCCATTTGAGGAAGAAAAAATGGCTGTTTATGTACAATTGACTCTATTTGAAGCTTTTTAAATTCTATTTGTTTTTTTGTCCATCAGGGAGATTTGCACGAGGTCGGTCTCATGCAGCGACTTTACAGGAGGCAGCCTGTAAACCGTTTGGATTTATTCTAGTCGGGTTACGGCTCCCTGGACTTTTCCCCCTAAGACCCAAACTCCCGCAGTGTTGATTGCTTTATTTTCTGATGATTTGTGTCAAAAATAGGTTTGATGTAATGAGCAAAACCATCAGGATGGAAGCAAACATTGACTTGAGACACTGCCTGAAAGGTCTCCTTTCACACCGACGCTCTTCCTTCACCTTTGACCTTTCCGTGGGCAAAATGCCCTCAGGGGTTCACATACGCCACACACAAACACAGTCCTATCACTGACACTCTTATGTGACTGTGACAGATTATTCTGGGGAACTTATCCAGTAAACTTAATATAGAGCATGAGCCGGGATGAATTTACCAAATGCTTATAAGTAACCTCGCGTCGAATGTGGAGTTTAGAGGAGTCGGTTTGGAGAGAAGAAACTCTGCGTGTGTGTTTTTTAGTGTGTTGAATAGACACCTGTGTCTTTGCTCCATAAAGGGAGGCCGGGCCGAAGGGAGAGGTCAAAGGGAGAAGAGGAGGAGGACTTTTGGCTCACTGTGCCAACAAACAAAGCCTGCAGGCCTCTTTGTTCTCCCCCTGCTTTTGTTTCTTCCCTTTTTTTCCCCTTCCCTCTACTCTTTGACCCAGTCTTTCTCTCTCCTGCAGGACTCCCTGTGCTCTCTCTCTTGCCGTATCTCCACCTGTTGCCATTCCTCTCGCTATCAGCTCTCTGCGCTCTCATCGCGTCTCCACCTGCCTGCAGGATTCACCTTCCTGCCTCTGACTGGCTTCTTGTTTGTGTCGGCGCTTTCTCTCTCTCCTCTGCGTCTCTCTGGCGCTCTCCCAACATTCATAAAAGCCTATTTGATGTTGGTTGAAGTTTTTTTTTTTTCTGAGCTACAGGACTTTCTTGTTCGGTTGCTATGGAAATGTAAAACTTTAGAGGAGAGAAAAGAGGCGCATGTAGGGGAGTCTCATGATCTGCTGTTAACATACATACTGGAACCTGTTGTGAGCTTATTTTCCCACTTTTGCCCCCCCTCCCCTCCAGACCACCACTTTGTAACCTGTCGCCCTCCTCCTCCCCCCCCTCCTTCCTCCTCTCTGTCCATCTGTTGCTGAGCCTCCCGACAGAACTTGAGAAGGGCTGAGGTCAGGCAATATGCCGCGTGGCAGGACGGAGCGGCGCGCTAAAAACCTGTGCTGTTTCTCTCCCCTCAGGTCGACGATGCCATGCTCATGTTCGACAAGACCACAAACAGGCACAGAGGTGAGACCAGACCCGCCCGCCTCCCCGTTTGCTCGTTCCTCCTCTGCTCCTTCCTGTTCTCCATTTACCACTCATCCTCCAGCCCTTCCTGGGTGGCTATTGATCCCCCCCCCCACCTCCATCTCCAACCCCCACCTCACAAGAGTCTCCTTCCTGTGGGCTGAGCTGGAGGAGACAAACGGGGCTAGTCTAATTAGCCAGTCCGTTAATCGGGATCAGGATAAAGCCTCCTTAAGCACCTCCTCCCCACCCAGGGATTGATCGATTATGACAGCCTACCAGCTTTGCCCAGTCCTTCTGGCTAAGGGGGGGGTCAAGGATGAGTGCAAAATAGCAGCGTTGAAAGTGGGGGAGGGGGGCACATGTGTTAAGAGGCTATTACAGCACTAATTACGGCCAGCAGTACAGGAAGGCCCACTGTCTGCTCTTTATGAACTTAAACTTTTCTTCTTCTTCTTAGGGTTCGGATTTGTGACATTCGAGAACGAGGATGTGGTCGAGAAAGTCTGCGAAATCCACTTCCACGAAATCAACAACAAAATGGTGAGCAGCCCGACGCGAGCGTCCCGCGGCTCTGCAGCCGATCACAGGGAACGAACGTGGCTGATTCATCTCCCGCCTCCTCCTGAACAGGTGGAGTGTAAGAAAGCTCAGCCCAAGGAGGTGATGTCCCCCACCGGCTCGGCCAGGGGGCGCTCTCGGGTGATGCCCTACGGGATGGACGCCTTCATGCTAGGAATTGGTATGCTGGGTGAGTTTCTATTGATCAGGAAGGATGTGGTGATCCCGATCTCTGCTGCCTTAAAGGTCGCATGGCGTCTCTCTGGGAGCTGACCAAGATGTCCGCTGCTGCTTCAGCAGCTCCTTACCGTCTGACATGCTGTCTGCATCATATTTAAGACGATAGAATCACCCAGATAGATTCATCAATGTAATTTTCTATATGAAATTTAATGGCCTGAATCATAATGAAAAGAAAGAAGAATTAATTGCAACTAAAGATGTAGGAGAGGCGGCAAGCAAACAGTGCAGCATGGCGGTGGCAGCATCATGCTCTGGGATGCCCTTAGAAGCTGACTGCAGGAAAATCCTGACAGAAATAGAAATCCAGAAATAGTTTGAAAAAAAAACAAAAAATAATTTTTCCAGCAGGAATATTAGCTTTAATAACCAACCAGAGGGAAAAAAAGGGTGTAGGGCTGCAACTAATGATTATTTTACTTATTGATTAATTTTTTTCAATTAATCGTTTAATAATCTGATAGCAAAAGGTTCTTTAAAAAAGATTTTTTACAGCTTTATACCAGCTGAAACTAAAACTTTTCCACTTGAGAAGTTCTGGGTGGAGCAAATTGACAGATGAAAATATTTTTTTATCCTAAATCCAAAATATTTACAGAGTTTTTTTTACAATTTTCATCTAATTACTGCTCTAAGTGTATTGCTCTGTCATCTAAAGGCCTGTTTAGAGTCTCGATATGGTAAATGGTAAATGGCATGTACTTATATAGCGCCTTTATTCAAGTTAGTAGACCTGACCAAAGCGCTTTACACTACATTCATTCACCCATTCACACACACACTCACACACCGATACTCCAGTTAACAATTAATTGATTACTAAATTAGTTGCCGATTACTTTAATAATCGATTAATCTGATTGTTTTAGCCCTAAAAGTGTGCTTGTTGTTTTTATACGGTAATTTATTACATCCGCAAGGGCAAAAATAAAATTAACATGTTTTTTTTCCCTTTTAGTCGTGTGATTAGTGCTGATTTATCAGATAGAGTCAGATCAAATATTGAAATCTGGTTTCTACCTCAACTTTTAGGTTGAAAGCTCAAAGTAATGAATGCTGCTGCTGATCATTTTTCCTAATCTTTGCATGAATGAACCAACTTATTAAAGCGTTTAATTGACGGTGTTAGTTAATGTTAGGGTTTAAAAAGAAGCAACCTTTCCTAAAATCTCTATATAGTCACCAAATCTTTCTAAAACCTATTTTTTTTGCCCCCTTCTTCATTCCGACTTTTTTTTCTTAAAGTTTTTCTCTCTGAAAAGTGCAGAACTTGTGACCAGAAACTAAACTCGCCGTGCCAATGCTACCACCTACTGTTCAGACCGAGGACTGCCTTCTGCCCTTTGCTTCATTCATTAATTAGCAGCTAAACATGAGGTTGGACTCTCTCAGAGTTTGGAGAGAGTAGAGGATGGCGTGATGTTTCCTGTGGTTAAAGCGTTCAGCTCCTGTTGCATCAGTAGAAATCTGCTCTTTGTGAGTTGAGCTGAGAGTGAAACTGGACCCTAACCCAGTGAGCTCCTCGTTCGTGTTCCTGTAAAGAAATCCGGAGCAGGAGTGTAGGATTACATCCCGTGTCACAGACTCTCCTTCAGCGTTGAGTCAACTTGTCCGATGAGTTTTTAACGTCTCCCGCGTGTCACTGCCGGGGTTAAACGAGCATTTCAGTTGTTTACTGTGATTTTCTGCCCTGCAGGTTATCCCGGCTTCCAGACCGCCACCTACACCAGTCGCAGCTACGCCGGCATCACTCCTGGATACACCTACCAGTTCCCTGGTAATCACTGCATGCTCACACTTCTGCATGTCTTAATTAACCGCAAATGGGAAATAGTTTGCAGAATTCAAGCCTTAAAGGTTTTATGTAAAGAAGGAAAACAACAGCAGAGTTTCGTTGTGTTTTATATAATTATTTTTAAGCAAAATGTTGAAAAATGTTACTATTGTGGTTTATTGTATATTTATGACAGTTTGAATGTTTCTGGTGAATTAACCCAAACAATATAAGGCAGAAAAGCTCTAAACATCCCTCAGAATCAGACATATTTTTATAATCCCAGAGGGAAATTACTTTTTTATTTAAAAAAAAAAGAAATAATCCCAGTATCTAGCTGCCATGGCAGATAAATGGATTAATTTGACTGTTTGAACATGTGAAGGTAAAACATCATTTATCTGAAGCTGCTTGATGCCAAGCTGTGATTTCTCTGTGTTTCATGGCTGGTGAGTGAAATAATGATTCTATCTGGGTTCAAGTAGCTGGAATAGAGACGCACCGATCAGAATCTCCTGGTGGATTTCAGTTTGGCCTCCTGAAGAATGTTTAGTTGCTTCTTTTTAAGAAACCAAACTCAGATCTGATCTCATTGCGTTGCCGCTGTCAGCAGTACTCAAGTTGAGGGTGAATGACCATAAATAACCATTCCCCCATACCATCCGCCGTGACATTTTATAACAGAATGTGTAAAATGTCTACTATATATTAACAGTAATGGCAATAATATTGCCCTTTCAACATTTGGCAGGTTTTGGACTTATGAGTAGCCTGAGAAAAATAAATAAAATCAAAGAAGTTGTCCTACCATGACTATGAAGCTGATCCCAGTGGGACATTAATCAAAAATCAAATAAAATTAATTTGT
>NW_015151178.1:227424-242092 GCF_000732505.1 Cyprinodon variegatus
GGGGCAAAGCCATGAATGGCGTTAAAAACATTAGTCCCTAACTATGTAGGGACAGTGATAGCCATGGCAGTCCAGGGACTGACTGCAGTTCAACTGTAAGGTGCCAACCCTACAGTAACAACCAGACCATGCATATTTCTTTAGGTTAATAGAGTACATTAAATAGGCTATGTAAGCTCCCTTCTTTCTTTTTTACAACTAGACTACTGCCTGTTAGTAATCATGAAATTATTTTGTGAGAAGCAGCGAAGGTTCCACGCTTTGTGAGAGAGCATTCGCTTTAAATAAGCTGAATAAAAACAAAATCGGACTCTTTAAAAGGACTCAGTCTTTTATCATGCATATAGAAAAACAATGTTAAATGTTTATGTTAAAATGAACAAACATACGGCAAGCATTCATCCTAATTATGTTTACTTTGTCCTTTTTGAGCCTGAAAAGGATTTTTGCACCAGGTGTGATCAGCAGACGTATTCACCGCCATCACCGTCCTCTGGCTGCTTTAGCTCCATCCTCATTAGACACCAACGTTCATGTATTTCCAGCGCCACTCGTCTCTTATCCCTCTTGGCATCACATTTATTTCACGTTTTCAATCTGGATCTTAGATTTGTCGTCTTTCTTTTTCCACCTCTGCCTGGAGTGACCTCGCTCCATTCCCTCTGCGTTTACGCATTACGCGCACAATACAGTACCTCTGGTCACATGGTGTTGATACAATAAATAAACAAAATGCTTTAGTTTACTAACAAACAGAGGAGATAGCCCCAAAGTGGGGGCCACTCCCCCTGGGGGAGCAGTCTATTTACAGGTGGGTAGAAATAAATTAAATACATTTGGGGATTTATTTTGAATAAAATACGTAGTGATAACAATGTTAGATTCTGTTAAACAGTTTAACTTAAAGTAATAATTCTTTAAAAGTGGTAGTTTTCTGATTTTAATTAGATTGTAGTTTATTTTATGACAATTTATTTATTGCATTTGGCTTTTCATTGTTAAAGAAAACGAAGCCACTAATTCATCAGAAAACCTGTTTCTGCCTCCAGAGTGATCTACTGTTGTAGAAATGCATAAATCATCATCCAACGTGACTAGGCCTCTTTAAACTAGTTAGCATTTAGTGTTAGCTAACATGTGTGTTGAAGTCTGTGGATCGTTACCTAACGTCTAAGGTTTCCAGAAGTCTGCCGATATTTACTGCCCGCTCAGTGACAGATGGGGACTAAATGTCTCCGAGGTTGAAACAGAGCAGCTGGGCTGCAGCCTGTTCAGCCTTCCTGTTATCTGCTTTAATCAGCGCTCTCTAATGCATCACTGATTCCAATAATCTCAGGTGTCTTTAAAAATGTCCCTCGAACTGAGGAATGTCATTTATTTTGCATCAGGATAGTGAGTCCACTAAATAAATAAAAAAAAAAGAGTATTTAAGTTTTTTTCATTCAGAGCCTTTCGAGCTAAAAATAAAAAAACATCTAGTTTATCAAATACTGAATACCGAATACAGACTCTATAAGTTTGTGTGTTCAAAATTAAAATGTTTAGTAAATATCTTTTACCAGGAGTGTCTCTTTTTATCTTTTTAGCGATAATTAATAATAGATTGTGTTGGGACAGACATGTTCAGAAACTGTTAACTAAAATAGGAGATACTTTAACGGTTATTAAAGATGTTCCAAATATTTTACACCGCAGATTGTTGAACAAGTACTTGATGCTTTGTTTTTTTCACACCTTGATTATTGCTTAGTGTTTTGGTCAAATAGTTCATCGATTACTATAAAAAAAAACTACAAATAATTCAGAATAAAGCTGCACGTGTCGCTCTCTCATGGGTTTGGATCAAATGTTGATAAATTGCATGATAACCTTTTATGGTTAAAAGTTAAAAATAGATTGCTGTTTTCAGTAATGGTATTTTTATATATAACGTTATAACAAATAAAACACCTTTCATTTTATTTATAAAACTATCCTTTAGTATTGATACACATCATTATCCAACAAGACATGCGGTAAGAGGTAATTTTATTTAAAATCAATTCAATGTTCAGTTTGGTACACGGAACTGTGTGAATATAATTCACTCCCAAATACTATCAAACAACAGAAAACTCTATGGTTTCAAAACTTTACTTAATAAATATTACCTTAAAAAAATGTGAATAGTTAATTTAATTAAGTAGATCCTGTTGTGAGGTTCCTGTTAGCTTGTTCTTTGCTATAGATCTATTTGGAGTAGCAGTATGTTATTTATTTTAATTATGTTTATCATTTATTTATTTTCTTATTATAATTTTAGTGACCAATGGTGTTAAATGTAGATATGTATACATTTTTGTGTAAATGTCTTGTGCATATAGTCTGTAATGTGATGTAATAATTATCACTTTACTTGGATTTATCACTTTAGTTGGATATTCACTTTATTAGGATTTAGTTTTTACTTATGCATAGATATACAGACATATATATATATACAGAAGAGCTATATGTGTATATATTTCATCTCTTACTATTCTTATTTTTTATCTTTATTATATTGTGTAGTTGGATGTGTGTATATATTATATAAAACTGTAACTGGAGCGTGTAACAAAAATAATTTCCCTCTGGGATTATTAAACTATATCTGATTCTGATAAACTGTATTGTCACATGGAAGGTTGGTGGACATCAGGAAGAATAGCTTTTAGCTGATGCTAAAGCTAATGAGGATCCAAATAAAACAAACAATCAGAAAGTTAAATCACTAAAATATTTGAGTCCTTAAATAATCAAAAGCTGAAACCCTGGATTTTGTTGGCCAGCAGATTTTTTTCGGTGCATCTCTAACCTTTAACGTTTTCGCAGCATTTCTTATCCTAATTTATCATTTAAAGACAAATTGTTTTGTTGAAATCCCCAAATTGCTCCCAGATTTTCCTTTTCTATTGAAAAAAATCTTCATTATTATATCAGGATCATGTTTTATTCAAACAGGCTGTGAGAAGAGCTTTTAAAATGCTGCCTGAGGCCATTTCTAGTCTGCTAAGTAAACAAAACGGCTTCACCTAGAACGGCCGAGGCTCCCTCTGTATAAGGTCCAATCAGAGCGAGCTGAATGTGTGGTTTTTATAGTTATAATATGAACTAAAGATTAAGAGCAGCTTTATACTAAACTCTGTCACAAATACAAACATGTCTCCACAGACAAACTCTGTGGGTGTAAATGGCTGCTTGTAAATATCAGGGAGCGGCGTTGCTTAGCTGCTGGCAGTGTGTGTGTGTGTGTGTGTGTGTGTGTTACAGTAGAAGATGCGCCAATCATCTGGGAAATAACCCTAAAATTAGATTTCCACCAAAGGAAATTAGAACTCTTGCTTTTTAAATGTGAAATCACTCGCTTGATTAGAGTCGCTCGCTTAGGCGACACGTTTGTAACCAGAAATTCTTTTGACTCCACCTTTTTTTTTTTTTTTCGTCCTTTTAATTGCTTTTTGCTCTCCCGAAGCCCCGCCTGTTTAGCCCCTCCCCTCCGAGGCGTGTCCCTCGCCTGAACGTGTGCGTGTTGTGCTTGCTGGCGTGTTGTCGGCGGTGTGTCTCTCAACAGCACTCTGATGTTTCTGTTTTAGAGTTCCACTTAGAGAGGACTCCCCTTCTGACTTCACCCCACCCCCCTGAGCTCACAGGTCAGTCTGGTCCCTCCTCTGGACTTTACAAGCAGCACCTTCTCAGTCTGCTCCTCCACATGTCGGCACCTTCACCTGATCACTTCTGGTTTGCATGTTTGTGTTTGTCAACCCTCCTCGGCCTCCATCTGAAGGCAGGGTTGCTGACAGTCGGCCTCATCAGAGGTCCTCTATTATCACCTGTTTAGCTCAGTGATGTTCTGTGGACTCGGGTTCTGCTGCGGTTGCCTGTCAGGTTCTTCAGAACCAAGATTTAAAACCTGGATTTTTCCCTCTCCATCCTTTTAGCCATTCCTCTCACAGCTTATGGACCAATGGCGGCGGCGGCGGCAGCGGCAGTCGTTAGAGGTACGACTCTTTGTTTCCTAAAAGAACAGAACTTTAAATCCTGTGCTTTGTAAAAGTATTTGCACCCAAAAACCAACCTTGGTGTATTTTATTGGGATTTTATGTGATGGGAGGAAAAATATAACAGAATTCTTAATTGTATGAAAATAAAAGGTTTTTACAGTGTCAGGTCTAAGCACATAAAACATCATACATACATACAGGGAAAGAAAGAAGGCACAGAGACAGTTAATTTAGTAACTCGCGTTATTAAGAGTAGGAAGAGACTGCAGAGTTTACAATCTCCACCCCACTCTGCAGTCTTCAGCTTTCTGCTCGCTATTTATTGAAGAAAAGGGGACGTCCCTAATTACACCAGCTGAGGTTTAACTAAAGGAAAGGGAAACAAAAGGATCTTACTTTAAACCTCAGCACATATGTTAAAACAAAGCATGTGGTTGTTTTACAATTGAATAGCTCCAAGAACAAATGTTTAGAAGAAACATGTGATAGAGGCTGTTCAGGCGTCTTTTACAACCCGTCCGTTGCATGACCTTTATCTGGAACAATCTTAAGCAAAGATGAATCACACATTATACATCATAATAGTTCATTAGAACACAACTCATGAAACACAAACAAAGTAAGAGTATAAATAAAATATTTCTTCTCATACATTTCACATGTGTAGTGTTTATCTTTGCTCAACCCTTTAATCTCAAACCTCTAAATAAAACTAGGAATTAATTCAATTTTAGGCTGATATTTTAAAACTCAGTGGCAGATAATGGATTTTTTCTCTATATACCGACCCAGACATTGTAGTTTTTCCTCTGCAGTCTTTCCAAAAAGCAGCTCTTTTTCTGAAAGAGTAGAAAACATCCAGACCACCAACATTTTTTTCTGATATTTAGTTCCAAAGCGTATATAATCCGTAGCTGATAATATGCTGTATCCCTAAATAAAACCCTACAGCAACCAGAGCTTCTAACCTTCAGAAAGAATGATAAAAGTCTCCCTCTTAATTTTTTTCTTCTCAGGATAAATCCATCTTTTATGTGAAAATATCAGCCCACAATTTCATCATCGTGTCACCATTTAAAGCCTCAGTTAGTCCTGCTGTGGAATCAGCTCCATCCTATGGGGCATTTCAATCTGTGACCCCCCCTAAAAATACATATATTTACTCCACTCTATATTTATTTATACATGTACTGAGAAATAATTATATCCTATTTTAAATAAATGCATGTTTTAAATTATGTGATTATATTTAATCATTTTCAATGTATTTTGATTATTTAAATTGTGCATTTTACTAATTTGCTGCATAATTTATTTTGGAACCATGCATTAAAATTGATAAATAATTACAGGTTCTTTATTCACAGTAAATTTCTTCAATGAACATTCAGATTTATGTATCTAATAATATAGATTGGCTTTGCATCTAACTCCGTGATCACATCACAAGGATTGTGAAAACATCTAAGGTTTCATGCCCCCCTGCAGGGTCCCCACCCCTTCCTTGGGAACCCCTGCAATGCAGGAAACACCTGGAAGGAGGGTCTTCAATCTGATTGGACCAAAGGCTGTGTATAGTGGGCAGCATAGTGCTATCTGACCCATAAAAAACAAAAGCCCTCAGTTAAACACGGTAGTGCGAGCATCATGCTGTGGGGATCCTTTTATTCAGGAGACTTAAATTATGCACAGAATAGATGTAAGATGATAGTTAAGAAAAACCTGTTAGAGGCTTTAAAAGACCTAAAGCTGAGGAGGATGATCATGTTTTAGTAGAATAACAACCAAAACTAAATCACAGAGCTTTAGATGAAGGAGAATGTGAATCAGAACGGCCTAGTCAAAGCCCAGAATGAAGTCCAGTTTAAATTGAGCTGAAAGACAGATTCATTTTTGCAGATCTTCTCCATCTAAACTGTGGTAGAAAAGAAACAAACACTTCAGCTTTGTGGCGGCGTCAGAGGACCAGCAGCTGATTGGTGGAGGCAGAACTGGATCTGATGTCAGAGTCACTGATTAAAAACAGGCTGAACCCACGTTCATCTCAGAGTTCTGTCAATAAAGCAATGGGAAAAAATAATGATATTAGTTCAGTTAAAAAGATGCATGAAATCCTGAACAAAAACATCAAGGTTTGTGTTTGAAGGTGAAGCGGATTCATATTTACGTTTGACCTGAGAAATGGATCTCCTGCCGGTCCTGCCGGTCCGCACTGATCAGATCCTGTCGGATCTGATCAGTGCGGAACGTTTCCCTCTTCGCTACGGTCAGAGGAAGTGTGTCAATGGTCGGGTCTATCCAGTGAAAGTTAAACTTTTTACATTTCAGGTTCCACACCTTCTCGCTCGGCAGGATTTTTAGGAACCAGCAGCCCGGGTCCGATGGCGGACCTTTACGGAGCGGCCAGCCAGGAGTCGGCTGTCAGCAGCTACCTCAGCGCTGCCAGCCCGGCGCCGAGCACCGGCTTCAGCCACAGCCTGGGGGTGAGTTAAGACGCCCGTTAGACTAGATCTGTCTGTGGACGCTGGAGCTAACATTAGCAGGAGTTCTACCAAGTTTGTTTGATGACATCTAGCTGGAAACCGAACCAATAAATGTCCCACGGATTGCGCCCTCGGCTTAACGGGCCAAACGTTCCGACTGAGGCTGAGCAAATTGTTCACTGGTGAAACAAGCTGGTTCTGATTTTCTGCCATAAAATAAAGGAGCATTTGGAAAATCTTTACTAAACTGAAAGCTGTAATTTAACTGTGGTACAAACAAAAACATCAGTCTGTTTTATTTGGATCTTATAGACAGATGAATATAAAGAGAAGAAAATGCTGGTTATGATTTTAAACTTTTCGTTATGAAATTAAAGCCTGTGGTGTAAGGCCGGGCATTCGCTGTACGATGTTTTGCCCTTTTTGGTCCGATTCTCCAGTCGTGCGAGAAAATTATTCGATCAGGCCGACTTTCAGTCTGATCATGCATGGTGTAGTGTACAGCGGGTAACGAAGGGCGATCAGCCTCTAACGACCGCCTACCAATCAGGAATCATGAGGACAGGAGAAAATAAAACATGTTTGAAATTTAGCAAACAAGGATTCTTCTTCTTCCTCTTAGATGTAAACAAAGAAGCATGGTGGGGTTATGAGTGAAATGAAGTTCTTTCTGTAAAATTGACAGACGTAGTAGCCACGTTTGCTCAGCCATGTCTTTGCCCAAATACATCATCGCCTTTTCTTTTTAGGGCTTTCAGCACAAAATAGTTCAAATTGCCAAGGCAGTGCAGCCTGATAAACTTGACTAAATTGGACATTAAATGTGTCATTTAGTCTCACCCCAATGAATGAGACATGGGAAGATTTTTAAGGAGAACAACCCTTTGTTTTTCAAATCATGTCTGTGCCTATTGGCCAACGCTCTGACCAATGAAAGCAAATGACCGTAACGTAGTAAGCGCGTCAGAAAGCAGGTGGGGGAGTGTAAACAAACAGCTTGTCGGTAAAACGGCGAATACGTCCTTCTTAAAAATGAATGAGCGTAGAGCCTCTTCCTGCTCACGTTTCAACGAAAACCCAAAGTCTAATCCTTCCAGAACTGATTCCAAAGCTGAGTCAAACCACAACTGTTCAATAGTTGTTCCCATCTTCTGTTGTGCTTTCTCCAGCGTCGCGCAGCTTTGTCGTCCCACCCGCTTTGCATTGAGAAATTCAAAACACATCTCTGCGTTGTGATTGGCCCGCCAGTTCTAGGGCCTGGGGCATTGATCGAGGCTAGACGACTCGCAGGCTGAACACAAGACACTTCCGTCTTTTTCCTCTTCTCTTGTTTGGCTTCTGGATAGACGAGTATGAGCAGCTCCATTTCACTGCGGAGATGAGTCCGACGTGGTGTTTAGACGTAGAGTGTGCGCAGGTAGATCGCATCAGAGCCTCAAATCACAGTGTGAGAACAAACATCGTAAGCTGCATGATGAAACAGCAGGATTTCTGAACCCTCCAAGCCAGAACAGAACCACCTCTCTGCTGCTCTATCAGGGGTTTGTTTAAATATTGGCCCTTTTTTTGCACATTTATCTCAAGCTCAGTCAGACTGGATGGAAAATGTCTGAGAATTGTGGATGTGGGCTTTGACTAGGCCATCCCACATCTATAAGCTCTGATCTTAACCAATCTGTTGTAGCTCCAGCAGTTTAGAGCTGGATGATGAACTTCTGCCTCCGTCTGAAGCCTTTCGCTGCATCCATGTTTAACTATCCGACTGATGTTTTCAGGGTAGTTTGTTTTTAACCCCTTATGATGCTTTGAATGTGATAAAATGCTAATTTCAGTGAACAGAGCTCTGTCTTTCTTTCAATGGTCGCTATAAAATGCACTGTTGGGACTCGATCATGTTTTCTAGTTGAGTTAATTAGAGGGTCTGTAATTAGTACAGTCTACAGACTTTAACTGAGGCGACTTTCATGAATCCAGTTCATTTATTTAAGTATTTAAATCTCTATATATATATATATATATTCCAAATTGTATAACATTATGTTTCATCCATTGAGGCCTTAGGAGACCCTGTTCACCAGTTCAGTGGTTTGGAATGAAATTAATTGGATTTTACTCACAGGAATCAGACTAAAAGGCATGAAAATATTTATAGATATATAAAACTTAGGTATTAGTTTTTCAGCTGTTTAAAAAAAACATAATTCTTCTCCTTATGAGCAGTAAAAAACTTCTCTGCTGATGTTCTAATCTAAAATCCGTTTGTGTTTGTAATGTGGAAATGAAACCAACAGAATGAAAATAAAGCAAAGTTCTAGTACGAGGTTGCTAAAATGGCAGATTTGATCCAACATGGCCAACTTCCTGTGGGGTTTGGACTGCGAGTCCAAGAGACTTTTTTGTAGGTCTGGGTGGGTTCAACATGTACGGAGCCCCTAAAGGGACATCAAGGGAAAAATAAACTTTTGCAAGATCTCGCAAAACGTTTTGCCATGTCAGCTAACTGGAAGTAAAACAGACACACAAGAGTGGAGGTGCAAAGTGTACTGCTATGGGAGGATAATACGCCCATGTGTCAGCTACAACCATGGAGGATGATTTGGAGAGATTCTTAATTTCTAGAAAAGTCCCAAAACACGACATTACATGAAGAGAGAGAAGGTCAGTACGCAATGCTACGGAGCCCCTAAAGGGACATGGAGGGGAAAAAAAACAAAACAAAACTTTTGCAGGATCTCGCAAAAAATAAGCTGTTGCGAGATCCCACAATACTTTTGCGAAATCTTGCAAAAGTATTGCGGGATCTCGCAAAAGTTTGTTTCCCACCATGTCCCTATAGGGGCTCCGTAAACATGTGACCCAGATTTTGTGATCCTTTGTCAAAGCATTGTCTGGGGCTGATTGTTTTAGCGCTGCTAGGGGGCGCCATGGAGCAACAGGCGACCAAAGATCCCTCCCATCCAGTTTGCTTTATTTCAGGTGTAAATATCTCCTCGTTTGTTTTGAACCAATCAGCATATTTCTTATTTCTTAAATAGTCCAGTTTACTGGAACAGATGCGTTTGTTGTAACGCTGAACTCTAACGCAGCCTGCTTGCTCCCACAGGGCCCTTTGATCGCCACCGCCTTCACTAACGGCTACCACTGAGAGCGTGAGTGCGTCCGCCGCGCTAGCTTCCTCCTCTCCATCGGCGGCGGCGAGCTGTGAGTAACCCGGGCTGCTTTGTGTGTCAGTGCAGAGCCGCAGACTGAGAGCTGGAAGGAGTTGAAGCTGCGCTGGAGCTGATCCGGTTCCCGTCTCTGTCCCACTCCACGTCTCTCCCCCGTTTCGATTTGGGCGGCCGGACGTTCGCCCCCGCCCCCACCTGTCTACGGCCACATCATGCCCACCTTACTGACGCCTCACTGAACTCCACCTCCTCCTCAGAAGAAAAAAATCCCTTTATAGCAACACATTCAGATGCTGTATTTTGTTTTGTTTTATTCTGCTGTTTTGATGTTTTTTTAGCTGTATTTTATTTAGCTGATTTTCCTCTAAATGATCTCTGTGGAGGAGGAATAGTTAGGTTTCCACCATGCCTGTTTTCAAGCTGTAAAATGTCTGTACATTTCTCAACTTTACACTGAATGTCAACACTTCATACTAATTCTGAAAGGACGGCAGGAATTATAGATCTTGGTTGGTTTTAACCGAGAGCCGTCGCTCTAATTATTCTCTAAAGGTGCGGAAAAACGTACCACGCCCCCCTTCCCTGGAAAAAGTACTTAAAAAGCTTTAAATTAGATTCATTTTTTATTATTTCTGTAGTTTAATCGCTCACTGAAGAAGGAATCAAGGTCAAAACATATTTATCCATCAGAATATTCAGAATGATCAACTTAAAAAAGTAAAATTTTATTCATTTTAAGAGGTAAAGATAATAACGCCTGCTTATTTTATATATTTTTTCACCCCCAATTGAATTAACATATTATAATTAAATGATTATTTTTCAGTGTGGGATTATTCTGCTGCAACATATGAATTATTTTGAAGGATTTTTAGACATTTTTACCAGGGGTGCCAAAAAAAGAAATGGCAGCATCTTTACTTCCTTAGCCTTCAGGAGCTGTAATATTTTGTAAGATATTGTAAATAGGAGTGATTTCCGGGTGGCAGGGCTCTGCCCGTCCTCGTGTCCAGGAGGTTGGAGGCTTTTGGAGAAGGGGAAGGCGTCGTATTCCCGCCCGGAGGGGAAAAAGGTCTCAGTTTGTAAAAAAACAAAAAAAACAAAAAGGAATCAGGCGTCAGCTCTGAGTGATGAGCGCTTCCTGGGAGATTAGCAGGAAAGAGGCTGAAGCTGGGAGACCTTCTACCTTCTGGGAGATAAAGGTGTGAAAACGCTCCTCTGTCAGAGGAGAGGGGGGGGGGCGGATGATGCTGTTTTCTAATTTTATCACGTTTTAACTGATTTTTAATATCCAGTTGTTGTTTGTGAAGGAAAGTGAAGGACTTGCATGCTGGAGCAGTCAGCGACTGATTCACGTCCATGAATACGTCATGTGGTTTGATACACGTTGTTTTCCAATGTGCTGTAATTAGGAGGGTATTTACAAAATGTGAAATATTAATCTGATTTCTTTCTGTCTTTTGTTTTTTTGTTTTGTTTTCCATTTCATTAACGTGTTTGTCAGGGTGTGGATGGTAAACCCCCAGCATCCACGCCCTCCAGCTCTGCGTATCCACTGGAGGTCACAGACTGTAGCGACGGGACGCCTTTCTGTCCGCGTTGTTTCTCTTCTTCTTTTAAACGTTAGCTGAAAACAAGGCGGCCGCCACCTTCAACATAACCAGGTTTTACATTTTGATACTCGCTCTGCCTGCTGAGGAATAACTTTCTTGTCGACACTGTAACTCTTTTCTGATTTTTTTTTTTTTTTTCCTGCCATGATTTAAAAAAAACAAACAAAAAAACTACTTTTTAAAATTCCTAATAAATTATTTTAAAACATTCCACCTCTGGTGTTTGGTTTTTATAGTAATAAAAAAGGAAAGCAGCTCCTAATCGATCACACGAGGAGAGGATGGAGGTAAAATTCAGTGAAAACCAGGGATGGATTTTCTGGACTGTTCTATAAAAGCAGATATTCCTCACTTATTTCAGAAAGTGAAGCTTGATTGATTAAATAAATGATTATGCAACGTGTGAAGGAGAGAATCAGAAGGTTTTTCCTTCCAGCTGCTGTCAGACTTCATCCAAACCTTTACAGCTCAGCCGCAAATAAAAACACATGTGCAACAAACATAAGGTGTCTGCATGTGCAGTTTTATATATGCATGTTCATTTTTGCTATGTATAAACATTGTTTTTTCTCTTTTATTTTAAACTGTTCACATTCTGTCCTGACAATTCAAGTTTCCCTCTAATAAAGGTTTATTAGATCCTATAATATTGATGATTAACCTCTCAGATAATCAAACCCAGCATTCAGTGTCTCAGTAAAATGCTTCCAGCGAGGTAACGGCCCTGAAGCTCACTGCTAATATTTGATTGGCTGAATCATTATTTATTATAATGATCAATAAAAATAATAAAACTAAAACATTTTTAGGGTGAATTTTCAGTCTTAAAATACGATAATAAAAAACAGTCAAGTGGATTTTGGGTGATTGGACTTTAGTTCGGTGTATTATTTTACCTTTCTTTAGAATTAAAAATTGGCAAGAGGTAAGCTAATATACATTACAAAAATTGAATGAAATATACACTGGAAAAAATCAAAATCTAGATAAGTTATTTTTCCTTAAAATAAGTGTTTTTTCTTTCTTGAATTAAGCAGGTAAGTGATAAAATTTTCCAATAAAACGAGACAATTTATATTTAAAATAAGAATAAACAATCTTATTTCAAGTGCATATTATCTAATTATCTTATTTTAAGAGTAAAAATACTCATTCAATTGGCAATTGGTCTTATTTACCTACTCAAATTAAGGGTAAATACACTTAGTTTAAGAAATTTTTACTAATTTCTAAGTCGTTTTTCGAGTGTAATTAATGTTTCTTTCTTGAAATCACTGTTTTTTTCTTTTGAGCTGGTAAGTCAGACAATTTCACATCAGAAAAAGGTCATTTAGTTTTAAAATAAGAAAAAAAAACTGCTCCATTATCTTATTTCAATTGCATAGTATCTAAGAATCTTATTTTAAGTATGAAATACTCCTTTCATTGGCAGATCATTATTTGCCTGCTCAGATTAAGTTCAAATACTTATTTTAAGAATTTTTTTTTCTTTTTAGCTGTGATTTTGCAGTGAACAGAAATCCAATGTGCTTTTTGAAACAAGCTGAGTAAAGGAGGCAAAGAATGAGGCTAAAACTAAAACACCAATGCAACACTTCACCCCGAACACACCATTCTTAATAAGAAGTAAGGCGGTGGCAGCATCATGCTGTGGCAGTGGCTAGAGTCGATTCATATACACAGTGATAATGAGGAGAGACCTCAGATCAGAGCAGGATCTCGCCTTCCAGCAGGACAGAAAACTGAAACCTGGAAACAGCAAAACAGTTTAGATCAAAGCATCTTTATCTGATAAAACAGGCGTGAATCCTCTACAGAAGCCTGATGGGTTTAGGGGTCATTTAGAAAAGAAAAGGAACTGTAAAATGTTAGTCTTTAGATGTCCAAAGCTGGTAGAAACACCAGCTTTGACTCTACCGACTCAGGGAGGCTGAAAAAATATACGTCACACTTTTTGATTATTTCCTAAACTTCCTTTGAAATGGTTAGCAACGTATTATATGTTATATAAAAACTGAATATAAAAAATGAAGTATAAATTCTTCTGGACGGCCCTGCTGCGATTCATTTCACCTTTTTCTCTCCATCTCCTGCCACGTTTTGATGCTTTTTACACTGAAAAAAAAGAATCCAACTGTTTTTGGCATTTACTTAATCATTTTTAGTTGCTTTAACACAATTGTTTCGTGTTAGCAGGGTAGGACATAAAGCAATTGTGTTAAAGTAACTAAATATGATTAAATAAATGCCAAAAGCGGTTGCATTATTTCTTTTTATCTGTCTTTGTCTTTTTCTAATCATAATTCTTTTATTTAAACTACATGCTACAGCTCACTGGTATAATGATAATAAGTTCTCCATTATGAAGCGATGAAACCGGTTCTGTCCATTTGCACATTTTATTTCCCTCTGAGTCTCTGTGCTGCTCAGACGTCTGCCTCCACAGAATGATTTCTCTCTTCCATCATCACTGCTCCGCTGCCTCCCTTCCCCTGCTTCCACACACAGTCTCCCAGCATCTCAGTCCTCTGGCTATGTCCCTCCACTTTTCCTATCTTGAGGGACGTTTGCAGATGGTCACGAACACCAAGCGCTCCTCTTCTGGAAGCACGAGGAGCTCAGGGGACCCCTCCTCGTGAGGACCAACCCTCCATCTCAATATACTCACCTGTTTCTGCCAAGCATGGCTCATTAATATCACGGTTCCCTCTGTTCTGCTCAGTTACAATGCAGACCTGGAAGGTTTTTCTTTTCTCTTTGGTATATGCATCCATTTTAACATCATGAAGTCATAATATATAGAGAATTATCAGTGAACAAAAACATTTTCGGACAATACACTGCAAAAATAAATCTAAATAAGTAATTTTTTTCTTGAATCAAGGAGGTAAGTGAGACACTTTGCTAATGGAACAAGACAATTTACATTTAAAATAAGAAAAAAACTATTATCTTATTTCAAGTTCATATTATCTAATTATTTTTAGAGTAAAAAAACTAATTCCATCCTAGTCAAATTAAGGGTAAATACACTTAATGTAAGAATTATTTACTTATTTCTATGTTGTTTTTGCAGTGTAGGATCATTTTTTTAATTGCTGTCCAAACATTGCAAAAAAAAAAAATCTTAATAAGTCTCGATAAATAATTTTTCCTTAAAATAAGTCAATTTTTTTCTTGAATTTATGTAGCAAGTGACACACTTTGTCAATGAATGAAGACAATTTACACTTAAAATAAGAAAAAAAAATTACTTATTTTAAGGAAAAATTATTTATCGAGACTTATTAAGATTTCATTTTTTTGCAATGTTCGGACAGCAATTAAAAAAATGATCCTACACTGCAAAAACAACATAGAAATAAGTAAATAATTCTTACATT
>NW_015151178.1:242389-243941 GCF_000732505.1 Cyprinodon variegatus
AAGGGGAAATACACTTAATTTAAGAAATTTTTACTTATTTCTGGATATTTTTTACCAGTGCATCCAGTTTCTGTACATTAACATCACATCTGCTCCCAGTTTACCAGCAGAAAGATTGTCTCCATCTGACTGTTTTCAGCCTCATGGTTAGCATTCATTGCAGCGTTTTTAGACCTGAAAGCATTAGTTATGATTTGACACATCATATCTGTGTTTTCTCTGCAGGAGACGGGCGGCTCTGAGTGAAGTTGACATCCAAACAGCAGCTGTTGTTTTGAGTAACAAGATGAGGCATGCAGGCAGTCCACAGATATGATTTAGAGATAATAAGAAGGGTGAACACAGGTGCAGCTAGATGCAAAAGAAGGGAGCAAATCATTTGTTTATAGCAGTGGCCATGACTGCCTCTTTCTGCTGCTGTTAGCTCCCTGACCAATGGTGCAGAATAAAAAGTTAAAATTGTACTGAAAAAAATACATATGTTGCAGCTTTACAATTTACTTTAAAAAAAATCCTGTTAGTTATACGTAAAAACGTGTTACTTCAAAAATGATACATCCTTTGTTGTATTTTTCATCTATTAATGTCGCCATTTTTTCCACCTGAGCAATGCACGCTGGGTAGATGACGCGGTTAGGTCTGAACCTACAGATTAAACACAGGAAGGCTAACATTAGCAGTTATTTTTTATCATATCGTAACATGAATAAATTTAGCAAAATGCCACACTCTGTCACTGCCTCAACATTTTCATAAGATGTTACATGAGATTTCTATTGGAACAAACATACTGTAGCAGCTAGAGCTAACAGCATTAGCAGAAACAGACGTGAAATCAAAATGAAATAAGAAGATAATTAACGACTGTTTATAGTGATAGTGAAGCATCTTTCAGCCGTCGTAACACATTGTTATAATTTACCTGAGAAGCATTTGATCCCGACGCTGTTTTATTATTTATTATTGTTACTGTGTTGTACTTACAAATAAAATAAATCTTTTATCAAATACGCTAAAGTCTTTTGTTACAACATGGATCCCTTTGAAGAAGCAAAGAGGACGATAAGCTACATGAAGCTTGCCTCTTTCCTTTTTTTTGATTTTTTACAGCACTAGTGGCTCGCAAAGGACCACAAGTCAGACTTCAACCTGGGTTGGCTGCGTCGAAGTATAAATCAGCCTCCGTACATGGATCATGCGCTCTAACCACTGCCACACAGGGTGGGAGCTAGATGGTGGGCCAGGGGTGACCATGGCCACCCTTAGCCAATAATTGGCCACCCCTCTGGCCACCCCTACCATTTTTTTCCCTCTAATACAGATGGTGGCAGCAGTAACACTCTCAGTTGGAATATTCAAAACATTTTTTTTTTTTTTTGGTTAATTATAAACATCAATATACTAACATCAAAGATGATAAGTACAAAATTCCTGCTCTTTTCAGAACTAGATTTTGTGTTATATGCAGAGATGGCAAAAGTACTCACTTTCCGTACTTGAGTAAAAGTACAGATACTTGTGTTAAAAAATACTCTGGTAAAAGTGGAAGTAC
>NW_015151178.1:245214-251978 GCF_000732505.1 Cyprinodon variegatus
GAGAGAACAGGTGTGTGTTGCAGCCAAATGGGTGTTTGAGGTAAAAAATAGAAAGACTGAATGTTGGCCTAAATGCCTTCAATAGAAAAAAAAATTATTTATAAATTAACATTACTAGATAAATTAATGGGAATCATCGGCAAAAATATCTGTTATGTGTTCTTTAGGCCCTGCGATGGACTGGCGACCTGTCCAGGGTGGACCCTGCCTCTCGCCCATTGACAGCTGGAGGCACCAGCACCCCTCATGACCCCACTTGGGATTAAGCGTGTCAGAAAATGGATGGTTGTATTCTTTTGCACCATGCTTTCATGTTATACCCTGAAACTTTAATCATTGTAAAGAATCAGGTATAATAATCTAGGGCTAATCGAATGTAATCTGTAACAATGTCTGACATAATCTAATATTTTGTCTGTTTCACACCAAACAGGCTAAAAAAAACATTTTTGTGTCTATGTTCATTGAATGTTGGAGTCCAGGAGACTTGTTTAATGGATCCACTCCCACAGACAAGAAGATGAAATGCAAACCTAAATTAATCTGAGAGGAAAAGAAAAAACCTTCAAAGCTTATCGTTTGAACCGAGGTTCTTAGCAGCATTTTCAGAGAAGGCCGCAAAGGACAGATAAAGCAGAGACCTTTCCAATAAAATCAGGTCATTAACTAGTGTCTGACCGTTAGAGGGCTGGCTGATGCTGAATAAGTCCTGACTCAGCAGTTCTCAGTCATCAGAGATCACTATAGTATTACTATTACTATAGTTGTGAGACATTCTCTGATTTTTCAATAACTTTTTCTTTATGAAGTGCAAAGCTTGGGGATGATTTCAGCCAGAAAAACTTCATAGCAGAAAAAGAAACGTTTTGGACCGGACCTTGTAAAAGTTTTCATACCCTTTAACTCTTTTCACTTTAATCACAAACCTTTAGGGTTAGTTTATTAAACACTGAATGATGGAATAAGCAGAGAAACCAGAGTAGGCCTGATGTAAATTCAAACACCAGCTTACTTTGCTGCCATCTGCTGGACGCAACCAGATTTGCAGTTTTTTTAACTTAACACGATGGAGCTCTATTTATATGCCTACATTTTAAATCCCTAACAATCATAAGATTCTTTGGAAATGTTAAAGAATAAATAAAACAAACAAGGTGGGTCAGCATCATAATTTTTTTCTTCTTCACAATTTACTCATCATTTCAAGTGTTTTAAATCTGAATCAAGTCATTAGTGTTTATGTCATATGTGAGTCTCAAGTCACACAATCTATGAATGGAATGAATTCAATCAAGTTATCAGATCTCTGAATCAAAGCCTCTAATGCTCATAATTTAATTGTATTATCTGCATATGAGCATAACAAATATTTAACAATATTTGGTTTAATCTCTATCAATAAATCCACTGATATTGAAGTTAGTTTTAATCGGATTTCTGCCCTCTTATTTCACAGTTCATAGATCAAAGTAGGCATCTAAACTTAATAACATAAAGCTTTATTATACAGCCTGTATAAACATATCTTTGCACCACTGGAAAAGATGTTTTTTGTTGCAATATGCTAATCTGATATTGATGTTTTCATAAATATCTATCCTTTAGCTGGATAATCTTTCATTTTATTTGTTTTTCCTGTAAATAATAGGTGGTTACAGTCATAGTAGCATCCCTCTGCGCTCTGGGTGTCGTATTAATCTCCCTGCTCTTTAGCTCTCCTGGGAATCTATTTCATACTTTGAATCTTCGAATATTTGAAGGACTCCATCATGAAACATAGTTTAATTTTTAAGGTTTCCAGGATCTCTGAAAGCAGGACAGGCCCACAGCATCACAGCTCTTTCACCATACTTACTTGGGTATGGGAATCTTTTACACTAAATATTAATGCTTTTTTTTCACTCTGCATCCTCCTTTGATGTTTTTCACTGAAAAAACAGACCTCATTATTTTATGTATTAGATTAAATTAGATTTTTTTTGCTTGGGGGGGGGGCTTCAAATTGGACACATTTTCAATTTTAACTAGTTTTAAGAATGTTCAAAGATGGAAACTAGCAGAGAAACTTTATAGGCCTCCCACAATCCTTAGATGTTCTGAAGAATGCCTGTTTCTGATGCCCAAACTCAGAACAAAACTCCACACTCAGGCATTTCTGTTAACTGAAAACATCACATTCATTCATTGATGTGACGTTTAATGAATTCAGATTGATTATTCCTAATTTCAGCTTGTTTTTAGTTAATCCGCAGTTCTTTTGCTCTTTAGCTTAACTTTGTTATTTAATATATATACTTATTTTTATATACTTATATAATATATACTTTTTTTTTTATCTAAACATTTTTTTATCCTTATTTTTGATTTATTTTTAAGGTCTCAGTTTAAACACTTATCAGCTGTTTAATCTGCCTCTTGTCCAGCTCGTGTTTATTTATCAGGAACAGAACTGTTTCTACAAACTGTCAAACATTTCTGTTCATAATTTTTTCTGTCCTGCTAACTTTTATTTAACTCTTTTTGCAATCTGTTTCATCATTGCAGTTGTCTTTATGTGTTTAGGTTAGTTTGTTGCAGACCAGAGATGGTTGGTTAAACAGCAGGTACCACAGGGAGTGCAACACAAAGTTATTTTTATAAAACCTTTATAAAAAGTTATTTTAGTGTAACATTTTCTTATTATTTTTAAATACAATAGTTTTGTTCAGTCTAGAGTTTCTTCATTTGCTCAACCTTCCTTTACTTCTTTACTTCCTTTGCTTCTAAACAGTAACTCTTAAAATAGGCTTTTATTTTGAAAGCAGTTAGATTCTGGTTGGTCTTGCTGGTCTAATTGAATAATAATAAAAACAATTATATTAATAACAGTAATGAGGTTTTTAACACACTTTTATTTGTTGTATTTCTTAGTTCCCACATTCATCTCAACTTACATCATTTCTTTTAATTTTTAAATTAAGTGAGAACTTCTCACACAGTTTAAATCACGATACAATTCCCATTATCACAGAACAAATCAGTAAATAAAAACAACCTTAAACTAAAACATACTAAAGACGGCTCAGCTTAAAGGCAAATACTCTGTTTACAGACATTCTCTGAGTAGTAAATATAAGCCATACAACTTCTGAACCCAAACGGAGAAGAAAAGAGAAAATGTTGACCTAAACTTAAGTGAACTACTGAGAACCGTGTTTGTTGATATTTGGAGTGTAAACCGTCCCACCCTGGAAACCGGATAGCCGTGGGAATGTCTCAGAAACAAGAAGTGTTAAAACAAAGAAACTGCTGAGCTGTTCCAATCTATTGTTGTTAATAGTAAACAGAAGGAAAGAATAAATGTCCAAAATAAGTCCTTACACTTCATGACATAGAAACTTACAGATTAGGTCCTAATTCATGTCAGACTCATCCATTCATTTTCTAAACCTGCTTCTCCGTGCCTGTCTATAGCAATCATTGTATGGGGGGGGGGGGGACACACACACACACACACACACAGAGACTCAAACCAGAGACCAATTAACAGACATGGGCTGGGAGGAAACCCAGAGAGGTGGAGCATTTTCTGCAGCCTGAACAGACCTGAGCTCAGCAATGAAAACAGTAGACATGGTTGTTGACTTTGGAGAAAATGCAGCCCCACCCTTCCCATCATCCTTTGCAAATCTCCAGTTGAACTTGAACTCCTGCTTCCTGAGCACCATCATCTCTCAGGACCCCAAACTGGGAGCAGAACATCACCTTCCTCACTCAGAAGGCCAGGCAGATGAAGTACTTCCTGCTCCAGCTGGTGTCAAAGTCCAGCCTTTCAAAGGCATTAATGGTTCACTTCTACTCCGCCCTCATTGGATCCATCCACATCTGGTACGCCGCTGCCAGCAACCAGGACAAAGGCCGACTGCAGCGTATCATTTCATCTATAGAGAGGGTGATAGCTGCTACCTGCCTTCTCTTCAGGAACTGTACACCTCCAGGACTCTGGGGCTGAAATGAGAGATTCCAGTTGGCCCTACCTCAGCTTGGGACAAAAATCGTTTTAGACTAATTCTGAATACATGAAATCATAGCTTGTTAAGTTTTGGAGAAACTGATAGAGGCTTTTCTTGCAAGAAAGGGTTTAAATTTATTTTACGTCTTTAGACGGAGAGAAAAGCTCTGACTGGAGCAAGCCCAGCACACACTTTTATACTGTACAACTCCCAACACACTCTCCCTTGGAACCATCCCACCCCTGCATAAAGAAATTTCTCACACACAAACATTCAGCCAGTTCATCAAGGACATTCCCTGTTAGGTTACTATGTCTTTTACTGACCAGATAAACATTTCACAACAACTATCTTCTGTTCATGGCAAGAGGGAGCCTCAAGCACCTTAGAGGGCATGTTATCTATATTTCACTCTTGTCTAGAGTGAGCAGGCAACTGCTTTCTGTCACCCCTACCTTAAACATTCCAGTATAGAGAGTGGTACAAGATTTCTCTAAACTCACTCCTATTAGGCCAAGAAAAGGCACATTCTAAGTATTTAATCTCACAAATAGGCCGAGGAAAAACATGCTTTCACAAGCTCCTAGCTCCTATCCCTGCACCTTTCACTGAGTAAACAGGAAGAACTCTATCCAGGATAGGAAAGTAGCTCCAGACTGCTGAGTTCAATCCAGAGAGTCTCCAGCTTTACAGACAGCGACAGACATGCATGACTCTGGTCAAATTAGAACCAATCCCTGCAGAAAAAGAATAACAAACATAGTGGATGGCTAAAATTCTTTGTGATCAAACATATGAAGGTGTGTTCATTAGTACGTCACACCTTTGAATGTCAGGAGGTCCCTATGCTAACTGCATTGGCACAAGGAAGCCTCCTGGTCCTAGCTCCTTCCTGGCTGCCACTGCTATTCAGATAGTCCTAATTACTGCAGTGGGTAGTAATTAGTTACATTTACTCAGTTACATTTACCTGAGTAACAATTTGAAAAAAAAAAAATACTTTTAGGAATAGGTTTACTGTGCTGTACTTTTTACTTTTATTTGAGTAATATTCTTTTAAAATATTGCTATTCCTGCCTGAGTAAATCTCTGAGTACTCTGTCCTCTGAGTCATTTGAAGTATTTCAAAATCAGGTAAACATACAGTAAACAGTATTACCTTTTCATAGTATATACAGTTCTCATTGTACGAATGGATTTTCTAAGATTTAAATTAAAAAAATGGTAAAAGTATTTCTTCTACATTAATTTGTTATTTATATTATATTTATATTAATGACATTTATTTGTATACTTTAGGCATTTGAGTCTTTAAAATGTCAGATCTCACACATAAAGTCTGTTTTCCATCATGATTTATAAATATTAAATCTGATGTTATTATCCAACAGTATTCAAGAAGCCTTTTTACTGAATACTTTTTTTCCACTTTCCTCGAATAATTTATTGGATGAGTACTCTTTTAATTTGCTTGAGTATGAAAACGTTAAAGTAGTGCTACTCTTACTTGAGTACAATCTGTGGGTACTCTACCAACCTCTGACTAATTATGGCGACCGCTGACGCATGTCCACCACTTTCTAATCAGTTTGAGGTATTTGAACGGATCCTCAGTCTCTCCCCTCTGGCAGGAGGCTGCGGTCCATCAGGACCAAAACCTCCTGCTACTAAAATAACTTATTCCTGTCTGCCCCTCTGACACAGTTCTCATTTTCTGTAAATTTTCTGTCTTTTCTTAATATTTACATCCAAACTGTATTTGTTTATTTAACCTAATATTCGTCTGACATGTTAAACACTGTTTGGAAATGAAGATTGATCTGTTTTTGATTCTATCAATCTGACGTCTGTACGGAGGAGGATTAGGGGAGGATTAGGGCCCTTAAAAACAAAAAAAACGTCTGCCTAATAAAACAGAAATGGCTCTTAACCTCTCACTGTTAATGTCAAAGTACAGATACAAATACTTTGTTCCTTTACTTAAGTAGAAATTTTGGGGTAATTATTTTTTTCCCTTCTCCTTACATTTTAAAAATAGACTAAGCTAATTTTATTTATGGCCTGTTGGAATAAAAAAATAAAAAGCATCAAAATAATTTGTTTTATCCAGACAATAAATTTTTTTGTGGTTGGATTCGGTGCTGCACCAACCTGTTGTTCACCACAAACCAAAATAAATAGTTTTTCAAAGTTAAATTTGACACTTTTACCATTTGTTATAAAACTAAGAAAATTAAATATAAGAAAATTATCATCCAAATTTGTAAAAACAATTCATTTAATAGGATAGTGCAGTAAGGCTTATCTCCTTAACAATTTTTCCTGCATTATTTTTATTTTTATGCTTTAAGTCATTTAAAAAAATTGTACTTTTACGCGTTTACTTGACTAAAAAGCTTAAGTTGATACCCTAACTTATACAAAAGTGTTTTTAAAAAGAAGGATTTATACTTCTACTTGAGTAATTAACATTAATACTTTTGACACCTCAACTGTAATATTCGTACTTGATCCAAGCGATAATCCTGACAGGGGCAGATTTAGGAAATTTGGGGCCCTAGGCAAAAACAGGCATGGGGCCCTCTGAATTGAGAAGACAACAATTAAAACAGATCCATTATATAGAGACAGAAATTTTAATAGAATAGACATCCATTATCTGTTCTAGGTTGTGTCCCTCTCTTCTTGTCCCTTTTCTTCTTGTTTTCCTTTCTATGTTTTGTACTCAGCTGACTTTTCATGCTGAAAGATTTTTTCCAAGCACTAAGCTCA
>NW_015151178.1:252652-255540 GCF_000732505.1 Cyprinodon variegatus
TGGAGCCGGAAGAGGTGTGTCCTCCCTCACTGACACGCGCTCAAGTTTCCTCTAAATGGCGAAAACAGAGAAAACAACAGGAGCAGGAAACAAATAGGAAGGAGAACAGAGGAACCCTGTGGAGAAACTCTTTTTATCGGTCAGTCTCTATCTATTTATTCAGGGTTTCTTTGTGTTTTTTCCTAACACGGAAACTTCTCCGCTTCAGAGACGGAAAGCAGCGGCTGAAGGCAGACTTCGGATCTTTGTTGGAGCTGAAGCTCAGACCCATGCAGCTGGTCCCCAGCAGCGGAGCGGAGATTAAGCTGGGATCGGTTCGGTGGGTCCTCCCTCCGCCTGCTATAAGCTGCTGTGTTTCTACCTGATGATGATCTGGATGTTTGTGTTGCAGAGCTTCAGGATGGGCAACAGCAGCAGCGATCGCTCCGGCAGCGAGAGGTCCCTCAGAGATGGAGCCTCTGGAGGGAAGGAGGCTCGGTCCAACATCATGCTGGACAGCACGGAGGATGCAGAGCTGTTCCACAGGGAAGACCCCAAGGTGGGTCCTCAGGGCCCCGGTCAGGGGCCACAGCTGATGGGCACCAAACATGTTTGCTTCATGTGATTTCTGCACAAATTAAGTTTTTTTATAAAGCAAGAAAAAAAAGTAAAAAAATAAATAAAATAAAAACAGTTGGATGAGGAAAAACAACATGGCTGCTACATTTTCCTCATGCTGGAAACCATCAAATCAATCAGCTGAGGTCATGTGACTGACCTGAGTTCAGTTTCTGTGCTGCAGCTGAAACCATGAGGAGAACACAGAACCCAGCCTGAGTGGAAAAGTGGAAATATGTCTGCATGGTTTAAAAACAGGATGTCTGATGACTAGAAGTTGCAAATAACCATTTATCTAACCTGTTTGTGCAGCAGGGTAGTGGAGGCGTAGTGGTTAGGGCATAGAGCTTGGAATCCAGAGGTTCTGAGTTCAAGCTCCACTCCCACTGACTGACACTCTGGGTCCCTGAGCAAGACCTTTTAACCCCACACTGCTCCCTGGGTTAAATGCAGAGGGTTCATTTCATTGCTCTGTACTTGTGACAGTGGAATGACAATAAAACACTGACAAAGAAAAGATGTAAAACTTGGAAGATGATCCGCCACATTGAAAAAAAAATAACGCAACCGTTTTTGGCATTAACCTTATGATATGTAGTTACTTTAACACAATTGTTTCATGCTAGCAGGGTAGGACATAAAACAATTGTGTTAAAATAACTAAATATGATTAAGTAAATGCCAAAAGCGGTTGCATAATTTTTTTTTTCCGGTGCATTAATACACAAGGAAGTCTAGAGTTTATGTGATCTGAAGAGAACCGAAAAGGTTTTAAATATTTGACCTGAAAGATGAACAGTGCTGCACAACTGGATTTTTTTAGAGCAACGTCAAACATTCGAAAGTCATTCAATTATTATTTTTTTAATGAAGGCCTTAATTTGCATTAACATTCATTAAATGTGATTACAGTGGCATTTAAAATGTTTTATTAAAAAAAAATAAATAAATAAAAAAAAAATATATATATATAAACAATTTTGTAAGATATTACATCAGATATAACTGGTTCTGCGTGTTTGAGCAGAACTGCTTCCAGTTGATCGTAAAGCTGCATGTTCGGAAAAGAAGCTTGAGGCGGAGAAAAAAAATGTAGAGAATGGCAAAATGCAAATTTCAACAAAAGTGGCTGGAAAACTAGGAATTTGGGAAGGATTTTGCAGAGAGAGACAGAGTGTGTCATGGGTACACTGCAAAAACGATCTAGAAATAGGTAAAAATTTCCTAAATTAAGTGTATTTACCCTTCATTTGAGCAGGTAAATGAGATAGTTTGCCAATAGAATGAGTAATTTTACGCTTAAAATAAGATAATTAGATAATATGCACTTGAAATAAGTGTATTTTGTCTTGCTCCATTGGCAGAATGTGTCTTTTCCTCAATTCGAGAACAAATGCACTTATTTTAAGAAAAAAATGACTAGTCTAGATTTAGATTTTTTGCGGTGTACTTGTGAATGGCATTAAAATTTTTTCTAAGACCATTAAATTAGAGATACCGGTACTCGTTCTAGTATAAACCCTGATCCATACATTTTCTGTCACGCTTTATCCATGCTGGGGTCGGGAGGGTTTGGTTCACCCTGGACAGGTTGCCAAGGGCAACACAGAGACAAACAACCATTCACACACACACTCACATCTAAGGAGAATTTAGAGAAGCCATTTAACCTAACCGTCATGTTTTTGGACTGTGGGAGGAAGCTGGTGTTCTGTCAGATGAGCATATCTATAGTCAATACCCCTTTAAATTATCCCTTTATTTTTGTACAGAAAATACACTTTAAACTGCCTCATCCAGCGTGTATCCCTTTAGCCATGTACAAGCAAACTATTTAATTACACTGTGAAAAATTTTAATCTAAATGAGTCATTTTTTCTTAAAGTAAGTGCATTTGTTCTTGAATTGAGGAGGTTAGACACCATTTGAAGAAGCCAATTTACATTTAAAATAAGATTAAACAATTAAATTGTCTTATTTCATGTGCATATTATCTAATTATCTTACTTTAAGAGTAAAAATTATCATTCCATTGGCACCTACTAAAATTAAGTGTAATTACCCTTAATTTTGACTTATTTTTCTTATCGTTTTTTGCAGTTTACTATTTTTCATACAAAACTAAAGGGATAAACACAAATCCTGCGCATACGTATTGGCTATGATCATCTGACAGAACACCGGAGTACCCGGAGAGAACCCACACATGCACAGGGAGAACACGCAAACTCCATGAAGAAAGACCCCCGGCTGAGAACCCCGGGTAGAAGAAGGTCATTTTGGGCCAAATC
>NW_015151178.1:257004-267304 GCF_000732505.1 Cyprinodon variegatus
TTTTTCATATTTTAAATGTAAATTGTCTTGTTCCATTGGCAAAATATCTCACTTTCCTCCTTAATTCAAGAAAAAATGCACTTAGTTTAAGGAAAAATTACTTATGTAGAATAACAATTTTTTTGCAGTGTAGGACAATTCTGATTAGGGTGATTTGAATTAAAACAGGCTCTTAAAGTTAGTTTTGTAAAGTTTTGCTTTAAACAAGGCTTAAATAATAATGGTTTAAATACGATTGGATGTTCTTTCAGAAAATGTTGGGTCTTAAAGTTTCTTTACTCCACTTAGGATAATTTGATTTCTAAAACAGTTGATGATTAATTTGATAAATCGTGGATGACGGGTCTCTTAAGTTCAAACCACGTGTAAAACACAGAAGTCTTGTACATTTAAACTAAGGTTCAGACCCACAGATGATGGAAATAGGTCATATGTTTGCTCCATGAATGTCTGGGAGCCTGTTTAATCTCGGCTGGGTGTCAGGCGGACGTGTCTCATTAATAAGGTACCTTGATGTTTCTGTCAGGCTTCACCAGACATCCAGGAGTTTCTGGCCTGGCAGCATGACCTCGACTGCGACAGCAAGGATCCAACGCAGGCCAGACCGACCGTGTTCAGATGGATGGGGTCGGCCAAGGAGGTCTATGTGTCTGGGTCTTTTAACAACTGGGCCACCAAAATCCCACTAAACAAAAGGTAGCAGAACTTCAAATAATATCCGTTCTCTTATACCGGACCTGATTCTTGATGTTTTTATATAAATGTGCTGTGCTCTTCTTGCAGTCAGAATAACTTTGTGGCCATTGTGGACCTCCCTGAAGGAGAGCACCAGTACAAGTTTTGCGTTGACGGACAGTGGACTCTGGATCCCACTGGGGTGAGCAGGAGCTTTAAATCTAGACTAGTTTTTCGTCGTTCTTTAGTCCTGTCTTTTCTCTGGAGCTGCTTTAGCAACCTTCTGCTTGTGCTCCGACAGCCCGTGATAACGACCAAGACTGGTACAGTCAACAACATCATACAGGTGAACCAGACCGACTTTGAAGTCTTCAATGCCCTGGAGATGGACTCGCAGGATTCAGCAGACCTGTCAGGTAAACGGCGGCAGACTGATGGGCTAAATATCAATAGAAAAAGTGATTAAACCCTGAAGTGAGGCCTATAAACGGCTGCTTAAAAAGAAACTGTATTATAAAGAATATGTTGAGATCAGGAGAGAGCAATATTCCCAGCAGATAACAGTAAGGTCAGGGTCCTATGGCAGCAGACCTTCTCTGCTTTATTCTTTTAAGCTCTGTGTTGTTTTTTGGAAATGCAAAAGTTCATCAAAAAACATATTTTTTGGTTCATAAAGTGAAATTTAAACCGGCTAAAAACAATCAGCTTTGAAAAAATCAGAAAACTCTGATCTGTAGTTTTCATCACCCAGCCTGTGACCATCTTTTTTTTTACTTTTTTTAATCTAATGTGATGTTTGTGCGTCAGACTTGTCCAGTTCTCCACCCGGACCCTACCAGCAGGACGGATATCTCATCAAGCCAGAGGATAAGATCAAACACCCTCCTATCTTGCCTCCCCACCTGCTCCAAGTCCTGCTCAACAAGGACACGGGGGTCTCTGTGAGTCGGCTGACGTTCTGACCTGGAGGTCTCAGCCTCTGTAAGAAACTGCTTCCTGTGACTGATTTAAAAACAATCCTTTAAATCTTCCTCCAGTGTGATCCGACACTACTTCCAGAGCCCAACCACGTCATGCTGAACCACCTGTACGCCCTCTCCATCAAGGTAATGCTGGTCAGCATTTTAACGGATGATTGTTCAATAATAGAATTAACTTTTAGGAGTTTAAATGTTGAAGAATTCGCTATATGAAAGCAGACAATGTTTAAACTGCTGCTGTAACCTCTGTCTCCTTCAGGACGGGGTGATGGTTCTCAGCGCCACTCACCGATACAAGAAGAAGTACGTCACCACCCTCCTCTACAAACCCATATGACCCTCTGAGGCCACCGTTCTCCACAGCTGCTACTTCTAAAGTTTATTGGAAACAGGACCAACCTTTGTGACCAAGCCTCAGAAAATCTGATTTTCTTAGATCTTTTATTTAGTCAAACTGTTTTAATGTTCCTTCATAACGTTCCGTCATGTGAGTGTGTGAATAAATCAGTAAAGCTCTTCCTCTTATAGATTCTGTTCATGTTGTGGCTCATTTTGTTCCCTCTCTGAGTTTTTACTATAATCTGTTGAAGGGTCAGCCTGGAGGCACAGGAGTCACCAGGTTTTTAAATTCTTCACAAGAATAAAACAAAATATGTATTAAGAAATAACTGCATGCTTTATCTAATTAGTCTGCCTTTATTTTTAGCAGCTTCTGGATTAATCTAATCTTCACTTATTGAACAGTAATTTAATTCTGCTTGTAAAATAAAATGTGCAGAGACAGAAACTCTCCACATGCGAGCAGACTGAGTTTATTCAACTCATTACCTTCTAAAAAAAAAAAAAAAATGGTTTCTAAACTTTTCTTCCTCGGCTCCATTTTGCTTCATGAGTCACACCCCCTCCAATGAACGTCAACCTTCTTACAGTTCAACAAAGAAATGGTAAAATACATATTGCTATAAATAAACTATTAAACTTCTATTTTCCCCCTCTATTACCCATGTTACCTTTCTTGGTAACTTGGATTTAAAAACCACTTTATGGCAAACAAGGTGAAATCCATCCATCCATTTTCTGACACGCTTATCCCTGTTGGGGTCATGAGGGGTGCCTATCTCCAGCTGCCTTACTGGACATAGGGCAACACAGAGAAACAACCCATCACGCACACACTCACACCTAAGGAGAATTTAGAGAAGCCAGTTAACCTAACAGTCATGTTTTTGGACTGTGGGAGGAAGCCGGAGATTGATTTATTTTTTTATATTAAATATATTAGGGCAAGTAAATTATTTTTGTAATTACATTGCATCAACCTTGATATTTGCCATGTGAATATTTTTCTTTGGCATTACAGAATAAGGTAATAATCCTCTTCTGTTTTCCATTAATACACTGGGCTTGAAAATTTACTTTTTTTGGAAGTTTTTCTCTGAGTGCCCTATGAAGGGTTAAAGGGTTATTTTTTTAATTGTAAAATAGTTTTAAATTATGTAACAGAATTCAACATTTCAATAATAATAAAAAATACTAAAGTGTGTCGCTCATCATGGCCCCCAGCTATTACACCAGGGCCCCCCTGTCTTAAGAGATAAGAATAACCAGAATAGATCAGAATAAAACATCTTTTATTTTAAGGTCACTGACAAAAAAGACGTTCTATTCTGAAGGCAGCTGTGATCCACATGTGGCGGTGGCTGTCTGATGCGTCTTAACAGTACTGAGAACCCAGGTACTTGTTATCAGGGTTGTAATTGTACCGAGCGAAGCATTCAGTAGCCGCACGGTCGCACTCGCAAGCCGCAGCCTCGCACGAGTCGTTGGTTGCTGCAGACAGACAAAATTAGGAAAAAAAATATTAATATTAGGAGTTTAAAACAAGAGCAGCTCAAAGTAGAGTAGAAAGGAAAAGGGTTTACAAATAAATTCTGAAAATAAGATCTTTGGCAAAATAAGTCAGAGCTCAAATCAGACAGCGATCCTCCATTAACAACCGTTTTAAACTCTATCATTGGATCTCAATGTGATTTAGGTTTAACTTTAACTAGGACGCTAAACATTTTGGTTCATCCCATAATATCTGTTTGGGTCGTCTTAGATCACCTAGGAATTCCAGCCAACACCCATCAGCTCTTATCCACTTAAAATTCATCCGTACCCACAGCATGATGCTGCCACCACCGTGTTTCATTTTCCTTATATGGCTTCCTCTTCTCAAACAGCAGGATTCATGGACTCATAGTTGTTCAACCAACAGATTCTCTCTCCATCAGAGCTACTGTAGGACTAATGGCTTCCTCTCTGACTACCGCCCTTATCTGGTCGGTTATTTTAGGCTGCTAACTATGTGTTGGTGGGATTTCAGCCGAGCTGCACCTTCCGTCTCCTGATAATGGATGGAGGAACATTTGTGTTTTCCATTCCAGGCCTTCATGCTGATTCTTTTTCATCTTCTAGAACAGAATTTCATACTTTATTTCAATTCATACTAAGATTCAGTGATAAAACCTTTAGATTTTCTGTGAGGTATTGGAGCAAAAGGAGATTAATATTTTTACTAGTAAAGCTTGTCATGTGTTTATTTGCAGAAGATCTTTAAAATCCCATGCATTTGTATTCCAAATACAGGGATTATTAAAAGAAAATCTAAATAAGCTAAAAATAAAACAATTTTTTTTACAGCAACGCTGCAGTGAACGTCTACAACTTATATAAAGATAGAGCCAAAGATCTCTTGTTTAGTTGGACAAAAAAAAAGAAGCAAATATTAGCCATTTACATCATTTACTGCAGGGGTATGGGTCACAACCCCACAAGAGTTTTTTACAATCACAAAGATGTGATCAATAGATATGGAGATCAATATTTAAAATAAAGTACATATATGTAAATGAATCATGAAATAGGAAGATGTCACACACTGCAAAAACAATCTAGAAATAAGTTAAAATTCCTTAAATCAAGTGTATTTTACCTTAATTTTAGTAGGTAAATGGGATGATTTGCTAATGGAATAAGTATTTTTACTCTTAAAATAAGATATTTAGATAATATTCACTTGTAATAAGACAATGCAGTTGCTTTTTCTTATTTTAAATGTAAATTGTCTTGTTCCATTGACAAAGTGTCTCACTTACCTCCTCAATTCAAGAACAAATGCACTTAGTTTAGGAAAAAATGATTATTTAGATTTCAATTTTTTGCAGTGCATGTATTTGTTTTTCTATTATTACAATAAATAGTAAAATACAATATTAAATAATGAAAATTCCCATTAAAAATACATTTAAAATTATTTATTAAACTCTGGAATGTGATTTTAATAATAGATTGTTTTACACTTTAGTATAACAACTTATTTTTCTATGTTAGATCTAGAGTGAGTCTCCAGCTTGTTGCTAATTAATTTTTGGGGTCACAAGCTGAAATCTGCTGGATTGTTGCTGCAGTTTTATGTTCTTTGAGCTACAAGATTAACAACAAGACAGTGAAACCTAAATAACAGCTTCCTGTCGGTCTTACCTGAGCAGTACGCATGTTTGTTTGAGCAGGTGAAATCATAGCTGATAATGTGGGGAAGGTCGAAAATACCGTCACATCCAGGAATCTTTCTGCTGTTTTCGTAACATTTATCATGAACTTGGCAGCACCTTCGGGAAAAAAAACATTAAAACTGAGAAATTATTTATTCACTCCTGTTAAAATAAAAGAGAAACACAAGAGGATCACCTCCTACCTGTCCACATCGTCCACCGGAGTGCCACCTCCCCCTAAGCCACAATAGCAGCCGTATTCATTGTAATCCAGAGGATTAATACCCGGCTGGGTGCAAATGATCATCTCCCCAAAGTGCCAGACAGCTTTGGGGACTGCGCCCGCACTGACCAGACATGCTGGGAAGCATGAGAGAAATAAAACCTCACAGAACAACCTGGATGGGTTCTTATTTCCCCAAGAGGAAGTTTTGCAGGCTTACCGGTGAGAAGCAGCAGAGGAAGCGTCGCCTTCATGGTTACAGAGGAAAGGATGTGAAGTTGGTGGCAGTTTGCACCAAAGAGAGAAGTCAGATAAACAAGCCAGGTGGGGAGGAGGGGTGTGGAGGGGGGCGTGCTCTGTTCAGGATCGTTCTTGCTTGGACCAGTCAGGTCCGATGGGTTCCTTTTGGATGGTTTATCTGTGTTTGTCCCTGAGGAGATGAAATCCATCCACATAAAGCCTCTGAACAAAACCTTCAGTAAGATCCACCGTGGTGCCATAAGTATTCAATCCCTCTACAGCATCGAGGTGTTCAACCCCATCCTTCTTGACCAGGTAGCTAAAGAGTAAAGAGAGCTGAGGGAACTCTAGGGTGGATTCCACTAAAATGGCTTCAGGGGTCATAACAAAGGTGATGGACATCAACTGAGCCACTAACTTTTAGGTCAAGTAAAAGTGCAAAGAGCTTTATGAAATGGAAAAGTTTCGAAAGACGATAACCAATTAACAATAATCAAATCTGAACCCCAACCCTGAAAATTACATTTAATCCCACAGAAGAATAGTGTATTGAGGTTTCTTTGGAGTTAAATCTGCTCCATGTTTGTCCGGTCCTGTTGGGTATACCTCTGGGTTATATGTTCGGCCCCTGCTTTTTGCTGTCAACATTACGCTCCATTTGGCTCTTCCTGTCAATGTTTTCACAGCAAGGTTTCTTGAAGTGTTACGTTTCAGTGAAATGGTGGATGGCAGACAGTTTTTTGTAATTAGGGAATGAAAAAACTGAAATCCAAATATTTGCGCCACTGACATTTATTTGTACGGTATAGAAGACCCCCAGGTCTCATCTAGGGGTGTAAATCACATCCATCATGGCGATTCGATTCAGTATGAATTTCCTGACCCAACGATTCGATTATTTTCTATACTTAAGAATACACCACGATATGATTCGATTCGATTAATTGTTTTTTTTGTTGTTGTTTTTTTTACCTTACAGGCTAGACAATGTTTCAAATTTGAAATCAATGGCAGCTGTAATATCATTATACATTTAATTTGAGAAACAACAGCAAATAACAGAAGTAGNAAATTTGAAATCAATGGCAGCTGTAATATCATTATACATTTAATTTGAGAAACAACAGCAAATAACAGAAGTAGCAAAGTTGTACTCCACCTAGGCCTATAAAAACTTTATTCACCTAAAAATATTTATGCCTCTGTGTTATAGATTCTGAAAGGCCTTGCATAAAATAATACTGCGAGTGGAACGAGGGTAGTGGCTGAAGGAAGCAAGGTAGGAGGGCAAAATAAGTTTAGCGCCACCGCGCAGGATTACGTCCAGAAGCAAATGGATAAAAATAGACCAGATGAAAAAAAACATGAATCGATTCTCTTGCGGACTTAACGATGAATCGGATCGTTGGCTGTTGGATTGATGCATCGATACAAAACAATTATTATTTATATACGTGTCATGTTTTCAAAATGTGTTTATATCATAAAGTATCTGGTTTATTTCTGCTTTATGTAAATCCTTTATTGTCCCACAAAGGGTAAACTCAATCTCTGCATGTAACCCATCCAATTGGGAAGCAGCGGACTGCCACTGTTGGCGCCCGGGGAGCAGTCTGCGGTTAAGGGTCTTGCTCAGGAACCCAGAGCGGTTGTGCATGGAAGTTTTTGGGACTTGAACTAAGAACCTCTGGGACCCAATATTCTCACCACTAGGCGACCACTTCCTTCTTTATCACCTGTGAAATATCACCAAACTGAGCTCTATTGTGCAAAGTCTGGAACTAATCCCATCTAGTTTATTGTGATGCACTTTATTCGTCTCAACGTAATCTGAACTCAGATTCCTAATCCTAACAAACTTTAACTTACTTTAACATCGACTGCAGATGAAACTGCCCTGATCAGAGTGCATTCTAGGACTGTGGCGTCTGCGGGGTTACACGAGCGGACCGCAGCACTTCCCTCAGGATGTGTGATGGTGCCTCCATCCATACATAGCCTTAATCCAAGCTTTCTAATAGGGATTCACTTTATTTCAAGTTAGACCCAATATCTGCTCTGTCAGGAAGGTCCATCTTCATGGCACAAGACTCCACTGCTAAAGAAAATATGATGTATTCTGATCAAGCATCTCAATAAACAGGTGTTTAAAGGAGGAAGGACACTAGATTCCACCCAGAAGGCACCAGGAGGGAAGGTTTGAAAAGTTTGTTTAACTGCCAGTCATCCTGCCAAACTCTCTAGAGGTGAAGGAAGGAATAGTCCAGAAATGTACTAGTATATCTTGATTAAAATCTGCTTCCATCTACCATCACGCTGAGGACGAAACAGCCAATCACTACCGAAAAATTACTGTGTAAATTCTCAGTCATGCGGTTCATGGCAACCACAAATCAGTCTTAAATTGGAGGCAACGAGACTTCCAAAACAATCAACAACAAAAGAACATTGAAGGATGGCTGTTTGATTTACATCTGACTCGGCAGGATGGACCTCTATGCTAACCTGACTCCGCCAGATGGATTTGCTCCGCATATCCATCTGGAAACCTGAAGTAATTTTGGGAATGGGCGAAAATACTGGTTAGCTGATTGGCCTATGTTGGTGATAGACGGGCCAAATAAACCAATCAGATCAACGAAGCATATGACGTACTAACAGCCAGGCTACTCTTGCCGAAACCAGTCAGGAGAAGAGCAAAAACATCTTTTCCTCTGAGAAAAGCCTCCAGAGCAGTGTTTTGCTCTTCTTTCAGTGAAGAAATACTCTGTAATTCCCATAAAACTTGCACGATAGCCACGCTAACGCTAGTTTCATTGGCTGAAGCCGCCATGTTCTTTAGACTGAACTGTCGCGCTTCTCTTTGCGTCACACCTCAACCCGCCTCAAAGCCAACGCTGATTGGACGTTCGTTTGGTGAACGGCTCCAAATTTTCTTCAACGGAGAGTCTCCAGGCTGACCTGCGAGTGAAATCTTGAAAGCTCACGAGATCAGGATGGTCTCACGAGGCTACCTCTATGCTGCCCTGGCTATAGATTGCTCTACTTTCAGCTGACAGAACTTACAGACTCCTGGATAGGAGCAGAAACGTCCATAAAAAAAAAGCAGAGGTCTGTTTGCCTCCAATTGAAACCTGTTTTTTTTTTTTTGGTTCACAACTGAGAAAGTAATGATTCTCCACATCAGAGACATCTTAAAGCCTTTGGTACCAATGATTCCTTCTCCGCTGAGTATTTAATACATCTAAGGAAGTATTGGCCTAGTGTTTGAGCAGTGCATTAAGAAGGTTGTAAGTACCCGGTTCGATTCCCACCGCCTACACTCTGGGTTCCTGAGCAAGACCGTTAACCCCACCCTGCTCCCTGGGCGCCACACAGTAGCAGCCCACTGCTCCCCAAAGGGATGGTTCAAAATGCAGAGAGTGAATTTCCCCATTGTTGGACATTAAAGCGATTTACTTTATTATATATTCATACATTGTGTTGCATTTTTGTCTTCTTTTTCCTATGCATAATGTTTTGTTTTTTATATCCTGGGATGAGTGGGTTACTCTGGTTCTGATCTCCATCTGGTGCAAACGTCATGCATCATCAGAGGTATATTTACAGGAATAAAGAGTGTTCAGCAGCTGATGTCCTTCCTGTTTATCTGCATCCATGCACTCATCCATGGACTGTTCTAACTATCATCCTTCTAACATTCATGACATCCTTATATCTACGATCTATATTGTCCTGTCCTCTTTATTGTGATAAATTGGTTATTATAGCTTTATGGCAGATAAACACGGATCTCCTCTTCAGACCTTTACATGTTAATTTGTCTTTATGTCGTCCTGCAGCATCATGGTGAGGGATTCCACTGTCTTCCCCTAAAATCCTAAAATGAAATCTTTTTCTTTCTGGTTCCTCTTCAGTCTCCCAGCTCTGTGTTTTTCAGATCTGTAAATGAAATAATCTTTCAGCGTTCAGCACAGCTGTGCAAGCACCTGACATCTGGAGACTTCCCACAGCTTCTCTCTGCACCTGAACCACATCAGAGGATTTATTAAAACACGTGAAAACTGCGTCTGATGGAACATTTTATGATTCTTAATGAGGGATCCAAGTGAGTAATGTATTTATGTCACATAACCACACACCTCAATGTTTTTTAGGACTCTATGTGAGTCTCTGACAACAAGTAGGACAGATTTGTTAAATGGAAAAAACTCCTACATGTTTACATTTTTGTTATAAATCTTAAAAGTTGTGACACGTGTTTCTATTCAGTTATTTAGTTAATGTTTTCCCTTAAAATGCAGATTTAAGTCTTCCAGATCAGTGGTTTTTAAAGTGGGGATTCCCTGGGTCTTATGAGACACTAAGTGGGGGGCTGACAGATGATTTTCATGATAATTGTGATCCCTGACTGGAAGACCAAAATATACCTTGATGTATATAAATGAGTAAACTCTATTCATTTATTTTTCTAATTCATGATTTAAATATTTATTATACCATAAAAATACAAAATGCACAATTAAATGATTAAAATACTAAGTAAATTATAAAAAAAGCAATGAAAATGATTAATTAAACAATTATGTATCATTTACATGTTATAAGATTGGCAATAATTACTTCACTTTATATGTATAAATAAG
>NW_015151178.1:268383-270020 GCF_000732505.1 Cyprinodon variegatus
GTTAATGGACTTCCTGATAGTAAAGAATTGCAATAGTCCAGCCTTGAAGTAGCAAATGCATGGACTAGTTTCTCAGCATCACCCCTGGACAGGAGATTTATCATTTCTGCAAAACTTCAGAGATGAGAAAAGTGAACTGAGATCCTCCTTAGCTGAGGGGGAACTGGAGCCTATCCCAGTAGTCCACGGAGACACAACAAGGTTGAACAACCACACACACTCAAACTCGCTCCTTAGGGGCAATTTAAATTGTCCAATCAACATAGCATTCCGGTTTTGAAATGTGGGAGAAAGCTGGAGAACCCGGAGAAAACCCACGCAGGGAGAACATGTGAACTCCACACAGAAAGGTCCAGGTTGCCCCGGACTCGAACCCAGAACCCTCTTGCTGCGAGGCAATGCTGCTAACCACTTTTGTTGCTCAGACAGAATTCCACCTTCGATGGAGCATCCTCATATCTACACCTTCACACGCTGCCCCCTCCTCTTCTATTAACTCTTTTATTTAAAATCCAACTTACATTCATTTATTGTTTAATTTTCATCTACTTAACTGCCTCTTTTCTCTTATAAATTGTTATTCAAGTTCAATCATTGCAGCTTTTATCTTATATGTTTATTGAAAGAAGAAAATGAGCAGAAGAAATCAGATGCCTTAAAAGTGCATCTTTCTAGAGATTCAGAAACAAATAGTCCCTGAAATAATCTTTTAAAAAGCTCCCATCTAGCTTATGGCAAGCATTTTAAACTCTTGAATGTAACATTTATTGTAAAAAACAAACAAACTCTGATCCAGATAAAATATTAACTTAAAAGTACAAAAATGTAAGAAGTTCTTAGAAATGAAGCTAATGTGTATCTGCAACCATTATTTCCAGTAGATGAGTTTAGTGTTGCTCTCCTGCCCATCAGCAGCAGCAGCCACTGTGCAAACAGCTTCAGGTTCCCTCAAATCTTTATCTCTATTTTTCTATTGCTATTTTTAAAAATTGTATCAATAAAAATGTGACTGAGCACAGCTGGGTAAATAAGTGACATTTACTAGAGTTCCCAAAACTTTCAGATTAACGTCTACCAAGTTAGATAAGTTACTATTAGCCAGCAGGGGTCCAGATCTCATCCAAGTCCCGTACAGAGCGTACGTCCTCTGATGTGAAGGATGAGGATGAGGCACAGAGAGGAAGCATGTTTGTTGGTTCCTGTCTCTAAAGTTCAGCCAGTTTGAAACCAGTGAAAAAAAAAAGGAAATGTTTTGTTTTCTCTCAACTGCAAGACAATCAGGGCAAAACAAAAGGAAAGTTGCTTGAACTTTTAAGAGGAAAAATAAACACAAACGTTTGCTGTGAACACAAAGCCGCTGCATCTTAAAGAGGTGGATCAGGTATGATAGATCTGATTCTTCTTGATTCTGGACCTCTTTTGGTCTGTGGGATCTTTGCTTTAAGTCAAGAAGAGACAGACGGGTGAGGAGGATCATACAAAACATTTATTTATGACACATTACAGCAGCAGTACACTTTTACTCAATCTGTTGGATTCAGAAAATGTAGGTTTGCAAATAAATAGAAATTGAGTCTACACAGGAAAGAGATTCAAGCAGCTTCTGCAGGAGCGGAAGGAAAAGCCCAACCCAACTT
>NW_015151178.1:272855-276398 GCF_000732505.1 Cyprinodon variegatus
ACCACCATGCCTGGCAGTGATGCTGTGTTTTTTTGCTAAATATAGTTCCGTCCAGTTCAGGGTTATTGTAGTTTAATAACCCCAGGAAAAAAAAACAAAAAAAAAACAGAGATATTTTCATTTACTCAAACATGTTCTCTGTTTATTATTTTTTTGAAAGCTAAACCCTTCATATTTAAAGACCCTTAACCCCCGATTGCTCCCTGGGCGCCCATTGATGGCAGCCCACCGCTCCTCAAGGGGATGGTTTAATTACATAGGTACATTTCTCCAATGTGAACAATAAAGTTCAAAGTCTCAATTAAACTAAATCTAATTTCATAACTAATGAAAACTAAGCTCTAATAGAATATTAGGAACTAATAGCCCATCCTAATAAAATAAACTTATTGAATAAAAAAATAAAAATACTGAGATCTAAATAAACGTTAAAAGTTATAAAAACTCTCTAGCGACCCGAGAAATATTTTCTGTGAACTCTAAAACCAACCTTGAATGTACGGCAGAGTATTAGGGCCGGGCTTGAAATCTTTCTATTTATTTTTTAGTTCTTATATTATGAAAATAAAGTTGCAACAAATATAAAGTTGTTACATTTGGAGAATTAATCATCAATTATAAATAAATTAATTATTCTCGTAATGTTACTTACCTAATTTTATGACTTTATTCTCATAATATTATGACTTTTTTTCTCGAAATGAAAACAAATCTAGCCTGGCCCTAATACATGGAGGATATTTATTGAGAATTTATTTATTTATGTGTTTATGTTTAAATATGGCAGAGTTGGTCCTCCATACAAATAATCCGTCGTATGAGATAAATCATTTGTTTTCTACAGGGAGTGAGCCTCCGTGACCGCATGGTGGCGCAGTAGAGCCCCGAGCTGTCGAGCTCCCACGTGACTCCTGCTGTGAAATTGACTACTTCCGGTCTCCTCTCCAGTCTTTCAGGAAAATGGCGGCCTTCGGACGTTTCTCTCAGATGTTGTGGAGGTCTTCTCTGACCCAAACCCGGCGCCAGCTCTCTGCCGCCACCGCTGCCGGTGGACACGGCGAACAGTCAGGTAACCGTTCGCCTTCCTTTAGCCTCAGCTGGGGAAAGAATCCAGGAGAACAGCGGTTATTATCTGGACCTTGACCTTGCTGGGTTAGCATTAGCTTCGTTAGCTGTGTTACATCCTTTAGCTTCCCTGGTCAAACTTTTTAAAATATCAAGGTTTGTTAGTCCAAACTAAAAGATTACAATTTAAAGTTTACAGGTTATTGTTTGTCTTCAGTCCAGAGACTAAAATGTAGCTTAAATAAACGCCCAGTCTAATCATTTATATGAATATAGCTGAAGTATTAATGTTTTCAGTATTTCTTATTGTAACTCTGCAAAGAAAAGAAGCGGTAATACGTGTGAAAAGAAGAGAATAGCTATACTTTATGTAGCATAGAAAATTAGTTAATTACAAAGATATTCATGTATATATATCTTTGAAATTATTCTCAGCTGAACTGCAGCCTGTGAGCTTATAATATTAAAGCTGCTAACACTTTAAACACAATAATGAAAAACAGCTAATGCTAAGGAAACGTTTAAATATGCACATCTTTTAATATTTTAACCGTTTTGAAGAGGGAAGAATAATCTGCAGCAGGTCTGTTTCCACTGGATGGTTGTTTTAGTGTCCTTGAAAGTCCGTGAGTAGTAATGGCTCAGCCATCATCAGATCAGCTGGATTACATGGTGCAGGTGTAGAAAACCTATTGATCTATGATCAGTTTATTCTCCTGCAGACATATTGACACTTATTCTGCAAAACTGCCTCCCACTCCTCAGCTTCTTAAATAAAAGCACCAAAAACCTGAACTTTGATCAGCCATTGCAGCCCAGATTAGATAGGATAGGATCTAAGGTTTCCAGACCAATCTGTCTGGATGATCAAATTGAATTGTCTCTATAAATGTCCTTCATATAACTGGCACTGTGAGTTGGTGCTGTATGAATAAAACTAAATTGAATTATTAATTCTAGCACTGAAATAATTAATTGGATTAATCGATTATTGAAGTCATCAACTAATTTAGTGATCAATTAATCGTTGAATGTTTTATAGAGACTCTAAAACAGGCTTTAGCTGACAGTGACCCACTTTGAGCAGTAATTATATCAAAATTGTAAAAGAAATATATATAAACAATTTGCAGTTAAGATAAAAAAAACGTTTGTGTTTAATATGCTCTATTCAAAACTCCTCTAGTTGAAATGTTTTAGTTTCACCTGATTTTATTTCTTAGAAAATCTTCTCTAAGGCACCTTTGGCTATCTGATTATTAATCAACAGATGAATCGATTTGCAAAATAATCGTAAGTTGCAGCTCTAATACATGAAGCATTCTACAAAGCATTCTTCAAAGTCAAACTTGAAATGTGTTTAAATATGTGCACCTTTAATTATTCTTCTGGTTATTGTAATTAAAACTCAAAAGCTTCATTTTTTACATGTAGGGATACAACTAACTATTAACTGATGTGTCCATTAATCTGGGACTTTCTTTTTAGTTAATGATCAAGTTAAAAGTGTTTAATAGGTTTGTATTTTTTATTTTACAGCCAGGTGAACCTAAACTGCACCACTTCTGCTCATAGCTTATTTATAGACAGAGGAGGTTCTTTATTTAAATGTAAACCTTCTGTATTTTTTAGGCTTCATTCCCGTTCTGAGCAGCTTAGTCTTTTAGCAGCTGCCGTCTTTTTAATGGTTATTAAATTGGCTAACAATTATTCCAGTGATCTGTTTAATCAAATTGTTAAAGCCCTGTCTACATGTGAATATGGTTGAATATTCCTTAACCCTGATTGAACACATTCTGCTTGATATATGTCTATTAGTTTTAGCTGTTCCTGGTCTGCCAATAGAGGGAGCTCTAGCAGAATTTCTAGCTTTTCATAATTGGCTCTAAATTACAGCTGATTGATGTGGCGAAAAAATTTATTAGATTTTTATTTATTTTTTTTAACCAAATCCCTTTTTTTTCAATTTTAATATTCGTAATAAAACATGAAATAAATATTACTTTTAAGAACTAACTTTTATTTCAGTCCTTCCTTCAAGGATTTGAATTTAAAGAACAAAATACAGGCACTGAAACAGGCCTGATTTATTCTATGGAAATAAAGCAAACTAAATGTTTTTATCTAGTGGTTTCACACTGTGAGCTATTTTAACTGTTATGAGAGGACTTCATAGAAACAAAAAGGATCTGATCTGAGCCATGGAAGCCTATTGAGGACAAAAAATCCCAATTTTCCCAAATTTACATCTTCATGAAGAGAAAAGATCCCGTCTATATGAGCTAATTATTTACATGTTTATTTAAAACTCGTCTTAATATACAAAAAGAAAAAAATTTATAACAGAAAAAAATTATTAAACAAAAAATTTATAACAGAATCTGACAATAATAAACAAATATATCTCATAAATCCAGGTCGGATTATACGAGGCAAGATTGGAGGAAAATGTGTTTAAATAAAATGATTACTTTATTA
>NW_015151178.1:276723-279565 GCF_000732505.1 Cyprinodon variegatus
AAAAAAGAGTAATTTTCTGTTTTGTTTTATTCTTGGATCGGGCTTTAAAGGGTTAATATTTTCATGTCAATCAGGGCCGGTCTCCTACCTGCTTTTATAACGACCATTTCCAACCACTATTCATTATTTACTTATAGCCTCCTATTTTAACAAATATTTACCACTAATTTTAGTTATAATTCATTAGTCGACTGCTTCACAGGGACAGAACTAAAGTAAATGGAAATGGGCTGGAAGGTGTCTTCAGATTAAAGGCTGAGGTTGAAGATTTTTTGTGAATAAAATTGAATTATATTTTTTCCATCAGGTAAAATAAACCGACATTCAAATTATGAATTGTTTATTTGTATCAAACCAAAGGAGACTGTGATCAAACGCTCCTGCTTAGCTTGGTTTGTTTACTTTGGTGTTTTCTGTTTTCCTGATCTGTTTTTGGTCCAGTCAGACATTTTCTTGGTTTGTGAAGAATTTCCTGTTTCTCCACAGCGAAAACATGGAAGATCCTGTCGTTTGTGGTGGCCCTGCCGGGTGTGGCCGTGTGCATGCTGAACACCTTCCTGAAGGAGAAGGAGCACAGCCACGAGCAGCCAGAGTTCGTCCCCTACAGCCACCTGCGCATCCGCACCAAGGTCAGCCCTCAGCATCCGTCCTCGTCTCTAACTTCATATTTCCTGCTTCCTCTTTTAATCTCATGTTGTTTTCTGAACAGCGTTTCCCCTGGGGAGATGGGAACAAAACCCTTTTCCACAACCCTCATGTCAATGCCCTCCCCGACGGTTATGAGGGGCATGACGAGTAAACCCTGCAGACCTCATCGCAGCTCAACAGCGCCCTCTGCTGTTACTGGACCACACTCCTATTTACAGTTTATTCTTTGGGCTGAATTGTTTACACCTCTGTGCTCCACATGGAGCACCTGAACCAACAATTCCTTCTTTCTGGACCATTAAACCAAATGTCAGCTTGAATTAAATTAACGTGAATAAATGACTTTTACTTCCTGACTGTTTGCTCTGTTTATTTTTACTAATTTGATGCAGTGTACAGCTTTCTGTTTTATATGAAGAGAGTTAATTTCATTGCTCTGTTCTTGTGACTGTGAAATGACAATAACAAGCTGTTAATAAAATAATATAAAGACAGAATAAGAAATAAGATCATGTTTGCATATTGATGTAGGAATTAAGTCCAGAATAAATGAATCAACTCTTATTGATGGGAGAGAAAAACTTGTGAAAATAAGTAAGAAAAGAAAGAAATATAAAAAGTGATGCCTCTAATTAAGGGAGGATAGTTAATTCAGACTAAAAGAGCTTTAAACAGGAAAAAAAAAATCAATTTCTTTCTGAATTGTTGTGGGGGAAGAAAAAAAATATTCGTTTTTATCAGACTGAGAAAAAGAAAATATACATTTACAAGCAAATTTTATTTTATTTTGCATTGCGAATGACAAGGACAGATCAATTAGGACCAGTTTCCTGTTTTATTTATTTTATTTTAACATAATCTATCTTCATCCATTCAGACTAATAACAGTAGTTGGTTTTCATGTCAGAGCCAGCTTGTATCTGGATACCAAACCTATTTCAGCATCATTTCTGCTCTCTTTGTTTAATTTTTTTTCCCCCTATAAACTTTAGTAGAAAATTCTTTAAAATAAAAAAGAAAAATTAATAAAATAACTGAATAAAAGTAGCAATAGTGATCAAGTAAAACAAGCATAGAGCCATGAGAGGGGATTACATAAATCTTTAGAGCAAATTTAACAGCTTTTTTGTTATTGGGGGACGATGTAGATAAATAAGTTGTTGCTTCCTTTAAAAAAGATACATGAGAGTTTAATCATAATTTTACATTTTGATTCTGTCTCCTTGAAGCCCAGTCGGCCTCAGCAGATGATCATACTCAGCCTGGTTCTGCTGGAGGTTTCTTCCTGTTAAAAAGGAGTTTTTCCTCTCCACTGTCGCCACAAGCATGCTTAGCGTGAGGGATTGCCTTCATGTCAATGAGTCGATGCAATCAACTGGTTTTCCTTAGAAAACTTTGAATCACTTTGACTGGATGATCTGGTGAACTGTAAAGTGCCTTGAGATGACATGATGTGAATTGGAGCTATAGAAATAAACTGAACTTAATTTAATTTGTGGATATAAAATTTGGTCAACAGCAGTGAAAGATTACATAAGAAGATATGGTCATACATTTCTTTTTTTATATTTTGTAATTCCAAATAAAACATCCCTAAAATAGAATTCAGATTCGTCATAAATATTTTTCCAGAATAAAGCGACAAATGCCTTTCCATATCCGCCTGGTGTTTTCACAGGACCAAAATAAGTGACAGACTCAGACTAAATGTTTAATAACATGTTTATTTCTCTCTCTGCCGAGTGACGCCACGCCACGCGTGACTCGCCCTTTGTCACAGACTCCACCTCTTCCGCGTGAACGAGCCTTAAGCCGAATTAGAAAATCCTGGGTTAACAAAGCTTGTCCAAATACCGCGCGCTAACAGCGTCCGTCCGTTATCGGATCCGTCTCCTAGGCAACCGCCACAAAACGCAACGCATCCCGGATCTCCTCGGCGCTCCGCTTCGGCTCCGTTCCGGTTCGTTTCCCTGCAGAGGATTAACGTTTTGATTACTAAATCTAGCATTGAAACATCTCGGATCAGTGCGCGCACCCGCGCTCCAACGCACAGGGGAGAGTAGTCGATCACCGAGACCCGGATCAAAAATGATGATGATGATGATGAGCTCAGACAGAGGTGAGTAGGAGTCAGGAGTTGTGGATGTGTGTTAAAGCAGTGATGGAGGGTTTATTATTCTGTGATGTCATGAGG
>NW_015151178.1:282986-290778 GCF_000732505.1 Cyprinodon variegatus
GAACTGGAAAGTTACCTGCTATCTGGTTGGCAACAGTACAGAGAGGCGACACCAGGCCAGCTCAGAGACATAGTCCCTTCAGCATGTCCTGGGCCCTCCATAAGGTTCCTCCCAATGGAACATGCCAGGAACCCCTCCAGATGGAGGCGACCAGGACGCATCCAAAACAGATGCCAAACCACCTCAGCTGGCTCCTTTTGACGTAGAGGAACAACGACTCTACTGCGAGCTCCTCCCGATCTTGAAGCAGCCGAAATGAGTTTTGGCCGCTTTTATTTACGATCTTGTCCTTTCAGTTTATACCCAGATCTCATTACCATTGGTGAGGGTGGGAACCATGACAATCTGATACAGCCACCAAATCACTGCTGACGCCACACCGATATACCCCCAACCCGAGATACTTGAATTCCTCCATTTGAGACAAGAGGCTTGTGTGAACGAGTTGGAACCTAATTGTTGTTTTCTGACTCAGGGCCTCAGACAGCGGCTACAAAAGAACATGGCAGCAAGTGAAAGTCAAACACAAGAACATCATCCAGACAGGTATTCCCGCAGCGCAGCAGTGACCTTTCTGCTCTGCTTTTCAATACTTTTCTCGGTCTCAGACCTGGTGGATTAAACTCATCCCTGTAAAATTTGTCCCCGAACAGCAAAAAGGAAAAGAGCGGAGGTGCTGAGGACTGAGGGGGGGTCCGGGAGCCCCTCTCTGACCTCAGCAGAGGAGGACGCAGCGTGCAGCAAAGAAAGCGCTCTGAGGATGGAGGTCCTGCCTGGAGGCTCCTGCGTCGGCAACTCGGCCGCCTCTGACAGCTCCTTCATGAGCGGTACGTTTCACCGCGCCTCGTTAAACCCTGCGGCTTCAGCTGGAGCTAACTGGGGGTTTTGTTGTTGACAGTGTCCGGCCACCCGGTGCTCCTCCTGCCCGTCACTAAGACGGAACCAGAGAGCCTCAGCGGAGACGAGACAGACGTCAGCGAGGCTCATGTTGATGAGGTGAACACTTGGACACGTGCCTCGTTTTAGCCTTTAAGAAACAGCCTCACAGAAGGTTTTTTTTTCTTCTTTTGATGAAGGACGTGCAGAACAGCAGTTTTCAGGAGGGCGGCGTCTCAGCAGAGCCCACAAGAGGGCCTAGATGTTCTAAGGTTAGACCAGACAGACATAAAACAAGCAGGAGTTTCTGCTGACTTCACTAACATCACGTTTTGTTGTGCAGAAGCAGACGGATGAAATAAGAGCTCTTTACTGTCGCTACCTCAAAAAGGAGATGGAGAACCGGGACCAGGAGATGGCCTACAGAGCGCTGAAAATGAAGAAGCTGGAGAAGGAAATTCTGTTACTTGATAAACAGCTGATGTGACTGTAAAAAAAACAAAATTAAAAACAGTACTAGGATAGATTTATTATATTATTATATCTCAGAAACAAGGACAGTATTGATGGTTAGAAGTTATAACTGCTGTAAATGTCTCACCGCCTGTAGTTATGTTTAAATATGAGCGACCCAAAGTCATGGCTCGCTCTCCCACAGACTGAAGGTTTAAGCAAATTCACATTTCAAGTCCAGTTATGGAGCTAAACCAGTGACGGCATTGACACCCAAAGGGGATTCCGAGGAGTAGAATGAAAATTTAAAAAAATTATACACTGAAAGTTCAAACACTGAAAAGTCTGATATTCCTGCAAAAAAGTTCAATATTGTGATAATTCCCTCATTTTATGCTTCAGTTTTTCTTTTTTTTCCCCAAAAAGGAATGGATTCAGTGTCACTGCAAAGTTCCTTCAGTTATTATGGGGTATTGACAAAGATGTGACTTCAAGCTGGAGCTGTTTTGGCTTTGGGGGCGGGGCTAAACCAAAGACTCATTCAGGGATCCTCTGTTTTTCCAATGCTCCTTGTCATCTACCTGCTGTGAGCTTGTAGAAGGCTTTGGTTCATATACTGCTGCTCAACCACAAGTAAGATATTATTAATATTATCTTCATTAGCTATAAAAACCGACAATTGATTTAGTCATTTCCCCACATTCTGCTGGTGAAGATTCTCAGTCATCCAGGTCTTTCCAAAAAATGAAGCTTTTTCAATTGCTGCTAAAACATTTAACAGCAATTGAATTAAATTAAAACTGCTTCCTGGATGGGAAGCGAAATGTCTTCAATCTTGGAAAAAATGGATTGTTTTGAACTTTTTTGGAATTCGCCACCGAATGTGTCTGTCGCTGTATTTCTTTGTAGATTTTATATTATTGCAGCTTTGCAGCAGGTAACTTTCTTCCAGCTGCTAGGGAGACGGAGCAAAACCAGCCTTTTCTGTGCTATTTTAAACAAAAGGTTTTTTTTTAAAATAATTTTTTTGCTCACTTTTAGCAGCTAAATGTAAATTTCTCAAAATATAAGTAACCCCTTAGCTTGAGTTTAAATTAAACCTACTTGATCTGCTGTCATTTTAAGCAGCTAATGGGAACGATAGCATTACAAACAATATCTTCCTAATAGTTGAGCAGAACTTTTTGGACTGAAGCTTTCCATGAGTTCACAGCAGGTTGGTGGTGAAGAGTACCGGAAAAACCGAGGGGCCCTAAAGGAGCCTTCAGTTTAGCTCCGCCCCCAAAATCCAAAACAGTCCCAGTTTGTATTAACATCCTAACTGAAGGAATTCTGCAGTGAGACTAAAACTATTTTTTGGAAAACAAAAAGAGAAACTCTAGCATAAAATGAGAGAATTGTCGCGTTTTTTTTTATTTTTTCAGTAGAAATGTTGATTTACTGTTGAATTACTTTTGAATCCCGTTTTCTCAGATGACAAATCTCTTTTTCGGTGTCAATCAGAGCCGTCTCTGCTTGAGCTCCATATCCAGTTTTTCTAAAATAGTCTCAATATCAAAATTTCCCGCATTTGATTTAATGAAGGAATCACCAGACTGAAAATAAGCAGACTGCAAACAGCTTAGGATTTATTTATTTAGTTATGAGCAGGAAGATCAAACACAGCAGTCATCATATGAAGGAAGCCTCCGAGGCCTGAAGCTCCAGTCAGTCACACTTTAATCCGACTTATTTGTCCTTCAGCATCAAAAACATGCAGAAACATAAAGGAAGTCAGCATTTCCAGATTAATTACTCACAGAGGCAAATATTTCAACTCCTTATTTCTTCTTGTTTTTGACTGGAATGACTTGCAGCTAAAATATTTGTTATTTAGTTTGTCATAAAATCCCAACATGATATAAAGCCATTATAACAGCTGGCAGGTTTGTCCATGCACTGGATGTTCCAGACTGCTCCACCAGCCTTTGATCTAATTCAGCGCCGACTGTGGAAACACGACACATAATATTAAAAAAATGACTGTTACCTAAAAAAGACATTTAAACCGCTAGAAACCTAACAGGTCATTTTTCATTTTAGATTCCTGTGGTGCAGAAGTAGCTTACCATGAGGAATGCAGCAGATGTTCCAGATGTTCTGTAAATGTTTGGATTTTAAAGCCGAACAATCACTGTTTCCTCCCACATGTTTTCCTTCCACTAACCTTTCCATTAAGTTCTCTCTGAACAGGCAGCTTCTTTCTTCCTCTAATTGAGGATGAAATCATAGAAAATAGCTTTATTTATTGCTTTTTTTAACATTATTCTGAATGATCAAAGAACTGAATATTGGGTTTTAATTAGAAGAATTCATGATCATTAAAACTAATAGAAATAAATGCTTGTAATTTATTGCTTTTTATGAGATTTTAAATAAACTGCTAAAATAAATTATTAAATGTAGATAAATTTAGAGGAATAAATGTGGAGCCTTGTCTGAGGTTTGGTTGTTTTTAACCTACTTATTAACTAGTTTAAAGCTAGGATGGACTTCTAGGACTCACTGCAATACTACACTGCTAAAACGTTCTGAAAATGAGTTAGAATGTTTTAAATAAATGTATTTACCCTTAATTTGAGTAGTAAAATGAGATGGTCTGCCGATGGAATTAGCATATTTACCCTTGAAATATGATAATTAGATGTTATGCACTTAAAATAAGAAAATGCAGTTGTTGGTTTTTTTCTCATTTTAAATGTAAATTCTCTTTCTCCATTGGAAAAGTGTGCTCAATAAAAAAGCACTTATTTTAAGAAAAACAGACTCACTTAGATTTACAATTTTTACAGTGTAAAAAATAATTTAGTAGAAAGTTAGAGATCAAATCTATTTCCAGGAGTGTTTTTCAGAGTTAATAAACTGTAAACCTCTTTCAGTTCTTCGCCGTTGGCCGCTTTACTCTCATGTTGTTTGACCGTTTGCAGGCAAATAGGAGCAAACGGCTCATTCTGTGCTGAACGTCTGAACTTTATCCACTTTTTGACATTTTAGGAGTTAATATTATAGGGAAAATATGACTGGAATTGATCTGATGTCCTCCTGTTTTTAATTGCATTTATTTTTTACTGTTAGGTTCCTGTGGATTGTTTTAGTGGAATATGATCTGTGTGGACATATAGTGACCTCACTTCACTCATAAAACATCTATAACCAGGTATAAAATGTAATTTTTAGACATTCAGGTTTATTTCTGGTTTATTAAACTGTATTTTGACCATATTTTTAATTATTTCATCTGAATGCAAAGAAGGAGGAAATAAATTTTACAATAAAGCTTGAATTCTTCAGACATTTAGTCATATTTAGTTGAGATTATTATTTATAATCCTCTATTGTGTTTCTAATGTAATTAGTCTGTAATTAGTTATTTTATGTCACTAATTTTTTATGAATTTATTAAAAAGGATTTGTTTAAAAAAAAAAATCTGCCTCCTGTTGTAAATCTGTCCTTTAAAGTCTGAATCCTGCTTTTTGTGAGGAGTTTATTAACCATCAGGTTCAATGGATGCTGAACAAAGGCAGCTGCTAGGATTATCCCCTCCCCCCCACCCCCCTGCGCGTCCACGGCGCTCCGGGAGGCCGTGGATCTTCCCCGCGTGGATCCGCAGAAAGAGGCGCTCAGAGGGAGAAGGATGATGCTGAAACCGAAACAAAGATGAGGCTGAAAATCAGCTTCAGCGTTTTATCGAAGCAGCGTGAGAGGAAGCCGCCCGCCGCTCGTCCACAGCTGCAGGCTGTGCGCGTTCATGGCTCCAGGCAGACTTTCTAATCGAGCGCTGAAAACAGGATGAGGATGACTGCTGCTAGAGGCTGAAAGGATGCTGGGTTGTTTGGATTTAGTTCCAGTCTGACCGAGTTTCTTTTATTTATTTACTCTTTTATGCTTCTTTTATAATGAATAATGATGATACCTGATGGCAGGATTTAATTCATCTGGTCTTTGTTTTATTTTTTTCCAGTCCAGGATTGAATCAAACTGCTTCTAAACATTCAAAGAATAAATCCTAAACATATACTAGTTTTAGAGGAGTTCGTCTTCAATAACTTTTATTATTCTTATCTCCTTCTTTTTTTTTTACAATGAAATTTAATATTCTTAAATGTCAAAGGTCAAGTTGATATACAGTAGAAAGTTGACATTGTTAGTAGAGGTAGTTCATTTCTATTATCCATACTTTATTGTATGTTTTATTTAAAATGATCTGTAGAAGTATTTCCTCTGACTGCATTTTCCAATATATATATTTTTTTTTTACAGTTATTTTATTTCTAAAGTCTTAAACACAAAATAATTAGCATATAATTTATTTCAGTTTCTCTCATTGCATCATTTGAAATAAAACAGTTACTCTGTGATTGAATAACCTTTTTTACCAAATATTTTTTACTCTGAGTTTTTTCCTTGAAAAGCTTGTTTTCATTTTACTCGATTAGAGATGATTAGAGACATGTTGAAGCAGTGCTGAGGGTTTTTGGTCCTCTATCTTCCTTTGAAGTGAATGTCAGTGAAATAACCTGCTTTCATGGGAGTCTGTATCTGTAAAAAACATAAAATGATTATCTTTCTTTTTTCTTTTTATTTTATTTAACTTTTTTGTGACTAATAAATATTACAAACACTTTTTTTTTAAGATCTTATATTAAGGAGTCAACTCACAAAAAACTGTTGATATAATTTAGTTTATATTCAGAATAATTTCCCGTCTCAAGAGAAACGCGTCTGATTTCCGCCTAGTTTGTCCCTCCATACTTCCCGTAGTTTCACATGACTTCCACTGCGTGTGACTGAGCTGCATTCCTCAAGCTGAACTGACAGCTTCACAGGTCGGTTTGCAGTAATGGACAGAGGCGCTCAGTGAGCTCCGGGTCACCAACCTCTGCGCTCCGTTTTTACGCAGCGGGACATTAGGACGGCTGGACGGTAGGACTGCGGGACATTAGGACAGCTGGACGGTAGGACTGCGGGACATTAGGACAGCTGGACGGTAGGACTGCGGGACATTAGGACAGCTGGACGGTAGGACTGTGGGACATTAGGACAGCTGGTCAGCTGTTGCGGACTGGCTGCTGCTTTCTGTCAGTCCATGCTCAGCCTGCAGGAGGAAACCCATGATCGATCCCTGAAGATAACTGATGGCTGAGCTGAAGCCGCCAGACTCCAGGAGGTAAGATCTGAGCGGGTCAGTGGTTCTGATCTAATTCTGATCTGGTTCTGATCCGGTTTTGATCCTGTTGTGATCTGGTTTTAATCCTGTTCTGATCTGGTTCTGATCCAGTTTAAATCTGGTTCTGATCTGATTCTGATCTGGTTCTGATCTGGTTTTGATCCTGTTCTGATCTGGTTCTATAAACCCAGCAGTTTCAGACCCAAACCTTCAGGACTATAACCCTCCACCATCAGACTCCTCTCTGCTCTCTTCTCCTCCTGCTGCAGGTGCACTTACTTCTTCCTCTATGATGGGTCAAAGGTCAGAGGGGAGGGGGACCCCACCAGGGACGGCATCTGCTACTTCTACCCTGAAGATGTAGGACAGACTCACACACCACAGCACCTTTCTAACCCCCCCACCCAGCTGTCCTCCTAAAGACCTGCTGTCCTCTCTGTCCTCTCAGACCCCTCTGGACATGCAGGACCTGCTCTGCGGTCAGCTGGCCGGCGTCAGCCGCTGCGTCTCGGAGCTTTCCTCCTCTGCTGTTCAAACGCTGAGGCTGCGGCGCTGCAAGTTCGCCATCCGCATGAAGGAGGACTTCTTCTGGGTAAGACCTGCTGCCCTGGCTCTCCTCCCTCCCCAGCAGGAACCCGTTCTGACTGTGTTCTCTGAAGGCTTTCGGCTGCTCCATGGAGGTTCCTACTGTCAGCGTCTGTGAGCTCCTGGATCATCTCATCAGCCTCTTCTGCTTCTACAACGGATCAGTTCGCCAGAGCTATCAGGTGTGTCACTTAGAGAAGGATTACAGCGAGACGAATTAAAAAAAACATAAATGTGTTTATGAATAGAACCTGTTTAAATCTTTTATCATGAACAGAACGTTCTCTAATGTGAGGTCCGTTTATTTCTGCAGCTCAGCAGTAAGGAGAACCTGGCCTCTGAATGGGCCCGGTACCTTTCCCACGTCCTGTCGGGCCCATCTGAGCTGCACTACATCTTCCAAAGTGTGAGAACCATCGACCTGAGCAACGTGAGTTTGACATCAGTTCTGCTTTCGCTGCTTATCTCCTTCTGCTGCAGAGGAGGCAGGATGTGACAGTGTGAAAAGGCTCTGCTGTGTCACAGTAAAACCTCCAAACGTCTGTAAGGACAAAGAATCTCTCTGTAAAGACAACAAAAATGTTTCCACGAGGCAGAAAGAAGCTCAAATATAGTCAAAAGTGTTTAATTGATTGTTTCACTCATTCCAGAAAAAGATTTGTTGTTTATAG
>NW_015151178.1:291785-322491 GCF_000732505.1 Cyprinodon variegatus
AGTTCAATTCCCACCCCCACAGCCTCCACCCCTTGGTCCCTGAACAAGACCCTTAACCCCACACTGCTCCCCACAATGGCAGGGTGGGCAGATCTGTTTCACTTCTCTCTGTGCTACACATGAATAAAACAATTTCCCACATTTGACTTGGACAGATTATGAAAAGTCATTATTATAAAAAAAAAAACACACAAAAAAAAAAACACCGGTGCATTTTATAAAGCAAAGCTCCACTTAATGAGTCTGTGCAGCATCTCAAACCAGAACATGTAGAATATATGTTCATATATTAAAATATAATCTCCACCTAAAGAAAAGGAAAACACATCAATGAACACTGATAGAGATACGCTGCGCTTACCTGCTCTGTCTGCTCCTCGTTATTTTGGTTTATTGTGAGGTTTAAAGAGGATAAATACTTTATCTGTTTTCTGTCCTGCTGAACTCCTATCGTGGGTAAAAGTTTATACTTTTTAATGTTTAATTCATTGTTTTTACACCAGTCTGTCCTGCTTCCTGTATACGCAATGTGCAACTCTAAATTGACTCTTTCCCTGTGTGATTAACAGATTTTATTTAGTTTTACTCTTTAACCGTGTCCCTCTTCCTGTCAGACCCATGAAATTACCGCTGAATTGCTCCGTAGTCTGACTAAAATAGACCTGGGCTCCGTCTCAGGCAGACCTCTGCAGCTCCTCTTGCGTAAAATCGTGTCAGGTGCGATCAACCCCATCGACTCTCAATAAACGCTAAAAGCCACGACCTCATCAGGCTCGATCTGCTGTTGGATCAGACGCAAAACTGGAATCATGCATTATGATAAAGAAATAAATGAAACTAAGCAAATCCTCTCTTTAAAATCAATTAGTTTTGTAAACTCTTATTACTATTTCAGTTAGTTTTCTTTTTAATTTGCAAGGTCTAGTTTTAATTTTATTTGAGCTATTAGAAATGTTTTTTTTTTAATTCAGTTTTTTCATCATTTGATTTGTTTTATTTAACAATAACCTTCTTGGTCTTTGTGATCCAAACCTCAGAGGCCTTCAGAGAAAGCTGAATTATTCCTGATATTAAATATGGACTCAGATTATAGGATTTCTGAAAGAAATAATTCTTCTTTTTATTTTATTTTTATTATATCTTATCATTAACTATATTATATTTGCAGTCGGCTATATTTAAATTCAATGATTTAGGATTTGTTAACACGTATAAAGCTTTTTCTGCTTCATGTTTCTCTGCTAATTTCGTTTGTTTTGTAACATAAAATCCATCTAAGAAGCACTAAGGTCACAGATGACATAAATAAATTCAGGTTTGATCATCGGCAGCTTCCTCTGTCCCAAAAAGCTGATTGAAACGTCTAAACTCTTCCTGAAAAGCAATAACAGACTCTTCTTCTCAGGTTGATCCTCTTCTTCTCCTCAAAGCTGCCCTCATCCTTCAGGCCTGCCAGCGCTGCCCCCTAGTGTTGGCAGGCTGCATCCTTTTTAGAGGAAGGTCAGCTGATTTCTTTTTTCTCACCTGTTATTATTATTATTTGTCTTTCTAATATCTCCTGATCTCTTCCAGGGTCGTCAGCACACAGATGCCTCCAGAGTTAACCATAAAGGTCATAGTTCATGAGAGCGAATCGTACTCTAAGGTAGGAACGACGGCCTTAATGCAGATAAATATTAAATAAGCTGGAAAAAAAATCACATCTGGCTTGAATTTAATAATCTAGTTATAGTTTGATTTATAACTGATTTTGTGGAGATTTTACCTATTAGCATACTGTATGTCATGCTAGGCTAAACAGTTAGCCTAGCAGCTTTGTAGCATCACTTAACAGAACATTAATTATATATATTTTTTTATTGATAATGACAAAATTCTCTTAAAAAGTAAAGTCTGTTGGAAACCAAAGTGTTACTTTAACAGGAAATGTTTGTTTTCAGATCCAGCGGTCGAGTGGAGAGAGTCCAGCTAGCTCAGACGGCGGTTCTGTTAGCTCAGCGGCCGTGTTCCTGACACCATCAGAGCTCCAGGACCTGAAATCTGCTCCTGTGGACAAAACCTCCCGGTAAAGTTTTCCCTCCTGGACTCTTCAACCAAACACAGAACCTCCACGCTAATAAAGCTCATTCTGTGTCTCTTAAAATCAGAGGGAAGGTTCCCCAGATTTTGGTTTTAAATTATCTTTAAAATCAATTCAGGATTAATCCAGATTAGATTATGTCCTTTAATCTTCTCTAAATCTAAACCAGACGTCTTCTGATTCAAAGAGGTTTCATTTTTTTATCATACCAGCTTGTTCTGCACAATTTTCTTTATTTTCAGAAGTCTACGTAATAAAAAAACACGCGTTTACTTTTTAAATGATGATCCTTCAGCTCACATCAAAACTGATATTTAATCATTTCTTTTATTTTAATAATAATTCAACTTTATTGATCTCACATTGGAGAAATTTACTCTCTGCATTTAACCCCTCCCCTTGGGGAGCAGTGGGCTGCCACTGTGTGGCGCCCGGGGAGCAGTGTGGGGTAAAGGGTCTTGCTCAGGGACCCAGTGTGCAGTCTGTGGGAATCAAACCAGGTACTTGCCACCTTCCCGGAGCACAACGCACCATTAGGTCAACACCGCCCCTGCACTGCACTTTTCTTATAGTCGGTTAGTAAATTAGACTTTGACAACTTTTATTGTAATTTTGTGTATGCAAAATGAAATTCCGTTTAGTGCAGCTTTTCAGACAATAAATGAACTTTTCCCGTCCATAAAGTGTAGCAATGATTAAATAAGGATTCAGAAACAATAACAGACGTCACCTGTGTTCATAACTTCATAGTTACAGTAAAATAAAAATGGGGCCAAATTTCTACTTTTTTGAGTTTTGCAAAAATATTATGTTTTGAAAACTTGGTAAAATGTTGAAATGTGAACGACCCCTTGTTATCATCTAATTCCAAATCCAATCAGTAAAAAAATTATTAAATCTTGTATAATGTTTTAATTTAGTGATTATTGTGTAATTTGCATACTGGGCCTAATATCATCCTTTACTAAAATGAAACTGACCGCCCCTACCATCCAGCAGCTGTGTGGCCCTGGGTGGTGAGCCGTATCGAGGCCTCTAACCGTCTGGATTTTTTCCACCTTTCAGTTTCCATCCTGCTGCGGAGAAAGACGCCCCCCCAAAGAAGACCAGGCTTTCCAGAACCCTGTCGGACGCAGCCTCCTGCGAGTCGGAGCCGCCTCGTCCGGCGTCCTGCCAGTCGCCTCAGAAAGGCTCCATCAGCCCTCATCTGTCTGGATCTGAAGACTCTGCGTTCAGTCCGGCTCCGTCGCAGAGAGCCGCTGATTCCCCCTCTCCTCTGTCACCGTGTTCCAATGGAACGAACGCTTCTGAAGCGGTGGAGGGAGACCCGGAAGAGTCGCACTATCACAGTTTTTACAGCAGCGGAGACGTAGTGAGCCAGACGCTCAGCGAAGGAGACGGTTCAGCGATTGAGGAAAGCGTCTATCTGAACGGAGCGACCTCGGCGACCTTCTCAGCTGACGATTCGTTTGGAGAAGAAAAGATGACAGCGGGCCTCAAGGCGGAGAGCAGGCAGCCTCCTCCTGGTTCCTGGGCTCCTGACAGCTTGGAGGACAGCCCTCTGGTTGCCATGACGCTGTACACGCACAGGGTCAACAGCCTGGTGCTGGCCCTGCTGGTGGAGCCCGGGTTCATGAGTGACACTGCGTCTTTGGAGGAAGTGGTGAGGAGAAGCATGTTTATGGAGACGACATCACTGCGGCTGATAACTAAAGATGTTTTTTGTTTTTTTTTAGAACCACAGCAGCCTGGCTTCCCTGAACGGACTGGAGGCCCATCTCAGAGCCATTCCTGCGGCGGCCCCCGGTGCTGCGGGCCCTTACCTGTTCGCCCATCATGACTCCGTCCAGCACACTCTAACCAGTAAGGCCCTGTGTTTCCTCTTCCCCAGCAGATCAACTCTGAGCCTGGATCTGCTGGTTTATATCTGTCCCTGATGGGCTGACGGCTAATTAGTCGAGCTGTGATCAGCATTCCTTTGTGCAGCTGCCGGGTTAACGGTCCTCTGTCATTGTGTGTCTCTGCAGCCAACGTGTCTGGCCGACCTGGGGGAGCCCCGGAGCATCCTTTTGTCCGAGCCACATCGCTGCTCCACTCGCATTTCTTTGACACTGAGACTCTGCAGGAGGCTATTATCAGGTCAGCTCTGGTCGGGGGAGATCTTGTTCCTCAGGGTGTGTGTGTGTGTGTGACAGGGGGGTAATTTGTCAGGTTTTCATGGTTATCATCGTACATCTTTTAATGCTTTTTTCAAACTATGGGCTCCTTTCTTTCAGCGCCGTTTTTTGAGCTTTAAGTAAAAATGTTTGCGCTCCGTTTCCCTCTCAGGAACGCCGGTACTGCCGTGTACGGGACCCGCAGCGTGGCGCAGGAGACCTTCTTCCAGCAGCACGGCGGATCCATGAGGAACTCCGGCATCCCCAACCAGCAGGACAGCGCCTTCTCGCTGCCCAGCAAGGCCCGGCACCGGCTGCTCAAACACGGGGTCAACCTGCTGTGATCGGGCCCACCGGACCCAGAACTTCAGCCAATGAAAAGAAGACCCAGCTCTGAACTTTAAAAGCTTCAGCAGATCTCAGATCGATACATGCTGACAAAATTCACAGGAGTTTAAAACTTTATTGCTTATTTTTAGCAACACAGAATGAAACGCAGCTTTCAACCTGATATCTTCAAATAAAACAGCAAAACTAGTTACATTCTGAAGCCGCCTAATTAAAGCCAGAATAAAGAGTCTGCTGGTGTGTCATAAGTGGCTGCATCATGCTGTGGGATCCTTTTTTTTCAATGGCAACATAAAAACTGTTCAGAGTTATTAAAATAAACAAAAGCTGCAGAAGAACGAGGCAGAATACAACAACCCTAAAACATCCAGCTGATTCTAAAACATAGTGGTGGTGACATGAATATGTATGAATATGGCCTAGTCAAAGTCCAGGCTGCACTGCTCTGTGCTGGTTGGAAGATGAGAGAATGTGGAAAAGTTTCAATGGTGGAAAAAACTTTTTGACTGTTTTTTTTATCTGATTTGAATGTAAGATATATGTGAGCTCTTATAGAATTTGTTTACACAACAAACACCCATTCCATAACCTTCAAGCTGCTGATATTTTATTTTTTTTTTATCTTTTTTTTCCCTCCAGCTCTTATTAAAACATTAAAAGTTCTGATTCTGTTGCTTTATTTTCTCCATTTCAGCTTTTATTAAAGAATAAAAATGTTAAACATCTAAAAGCTCTGCTTGTTGTTGTTCTACTGCGCTCTTTCAATCCAAACCATGTGAATCCCTTCTTTTTGTTACTCCATGTTTAAAGCCACAGGGGCCCTCTTAGGGCCAGCACCAGTGGCCCCCATTGTTTTCTCACTTTTAGTTTCTAAAATGACCCTGATGAAAAAAGGGGAGTGTGCACAACATAACTAAACACATGGATGTGTGAATGTAGTTTTATTCCCTGATGCTTTGCTGCTGTAAATAAAGCCTGCTCCAAATATGGGCTGATTAGAGTCATTAGCGGAGCGGCTGAATGTGAAAGGAGCTGGGCGGCGCGCTTTGGGGCGCCTCATTATGCAGGCGCATTAAAAGAAAGCAGCAGGGGTCAAATGAGTAGTTTAAGGCGCAGGGACAAAAAAAAAGGGCAGGGACTGAGAGGAGGGATTCAAATTCTAAATGATGAGCTGTGCCTTTTGTCAGCGGGGTATATAGAGCGGAGAGAACAGTCAGTTTGGAAAAGCGCAGAGTTTAGGCTCCCATCATGGCTGCTCCACACTACCTACGGATTGTTTCATTTGTTTTCTTACTAACAAGCGATGTCGGAGTCTTGGGTCGCGCGTTGGACTCGCCTGGGTTCCGGTTACAGTCTGCACAGACCGCGGATGGATCATCTGGACAGGTTTTACGCACGGATGGAGAGACGCGGTGGAGGCGCGCGGCGGCGCGCTGCGCGGAGCTGGGAGGCCCCTGGATGGAGAACATGCAGCAGGCTCCCCGGGATGGATCCACGGTGCTGCAGCTCCGGGTGCGGCCCTTTTCCCCCGGAGCCTTGCGTGGGTTGGTTTTTCCCGGGAAATCTCTCTTCAGTTTTATCCGACGGGTTTACCGCTGCTGCAAGGAGGGAGGCGGCTGCAGGAGCGTTAAAGGGATTCAAGGCAGGCTGAGAGGAGGTGAGGATCCACATTACATGGTTAGAGGTCACTTTGCTTCTGCTGCTCCAAGTTACTGTAATTATGATCAAATCCTTGGTTTGAAATTAAAATGAATCCCATGTGACTGCATGGAGTCACTGACCTGCAGAAATGTCTCCTGGATAAACAAAAACTGGCAGTTTCCTTAATTGAACTTTGACCTTTATTGATCTCACATTGGAGAAATTAACACTCTGCATTTAACCCATCCCCTTCATCTGTAAAAAATCATCTAGAAATAAGTAAACATTCCTTAAATATGTGTATTTACATTTAATTTTAGTAGTTAAATAAGATGATTTGTCAATAGAATGAGTAATTTTACTCTTAAAATAAGATGATTAGATAATTTTCACTTGTAATAAGACAATGCAGTTGCTTTTTCTTATTTTAAATGTAAGTAGTCTTCTTCCATTGGCAAAGTGTCTCACTTACCTCCTCAATTCAAGACTAAATGCACTTATTTAAAGAAAAAAATGACTTATTTAGATTTTTGCAGTGTGGTGAGCAGTGGGCTGCCATTGTGCAGCGCCCGGGGAGCAGTGTGGGGTTAAAGGTCAGGCTGTGGAGATTGAACCGGGTACTCACAACCTTCTCAGAGCACAAGCGCACTGCTCTAACCAACAGGCCAACACTCCTTATATTGTGTTGTTGATTTTGCAGAAATCCTCTTTCTCTGCGAAAGCAGAGAGAAAAGAAATTCCTTTTTAACAGAAACAAGTTTGTAAAGTTTTTGAGAAGACAGACCAAATATCACATCTATAAAGGGATGCAGTTTTGCCTAAAAGGTTGTGTGAGGGAATCCCTTCCTGCCCCCACTCTAGACCTCAGTCTGTCCAGAAGGGGCCGGTGTCCTGCATGTTTTAGACGTCCGTCTGTTTCAGAGCACCTATTTTCCATTGATGGCTGATGAACAGAGCTTTAATGCAGAGACATTTCTAAAACCTGCAGGATGGGTGCATAATTATTTAGTCTTTGTTTTTTCAGGTCCAACAGATAAACTGATCAGCTCTTTAAAAACATTCAAATAGTCCTTTATTAGCTTTGGTGTCTGTCCACCTTCTGCACACTGGACAAAAATCTAAATCTAGATAAGTCATTATTCCTTAAAATAAGTGCATTTGTTCTTGAATTGAGGAGGTAAAAGAGACATTTTGCCAATGGACTAAGACAATTTAGATTTAAAATAAGAAGACACAACTGCATTGTCTTATTTCAAGTGCATTTGATCTAAATATCTTATTTTAATAGTAAACATACTTATTCCATTAGCAAATCATCTCATTTACCTACTCAAATTAAGGGTAAACACACTTAATTTGAGAAATTTGTACTTCTTTATAGATCGTTTTCCAGCGCAGAAATTGCAAAAAATAAAAGCACACTGGAAAAACAATCTAGAAATAAGTAAAAAGGGCTTAAATTAAGCGCATTTACCCTTAATTTGAGTCAGTAAATGAAATAGTTTGCCAATGGAATGAGTATTTTTACTCTTAAAATAAGATAATTAGATAACATGCACTTGAAATAACACAATGCAATTCTGTTTTCTTGTTTTAAGTGTAAATTGTCTTGTTCCATTGGCAAAATGTCTGTTTTACCTCCTTAATCCAAGAGTAGACGCACTTAATTTAAGGAAAAATTACTCATCTAGATTTAGATTTTTTCCAGTGCATGTCTGGGGTGTTTTATGAACAGCTGAGCCATAACTTTTGTATGTGTTGTGCTGCTCTCTTACCCTCGCTGCCCTGGGCAGAGAGCCATGTCACCCATCTTAAATAAATCAGTTTCTAAACCAGCAGGGTCCTAAAAATGTTTAATTATCCTTAACTAAAAAAATCAAAGATGTAGCTGCTTTGCTAAAAGTTTCCTATGACAGATCTTCACTTTTCAGTGGGATTAAACATCAACACATGCTTTATTAGAAATACAGCAGCTTTCCTCATTTCTGCCCTAATTATGTCTTTATGGTATAACTGAAGACTGAAGAATTAGTGACCAGGAGGGAAAATAATTAGAGCATATTTCTATAAATAAAACACAGCAGCACAAACTATTTCCTGCAGCTGTGCATTTGGAGCGAAGGATTTAGTGAAACCAACTGAAGAGGGAATTTAATTTAATGCCAAACGGAAAGCAGATAATCACATCAACTGAGCCCTGTCACACAGCTGCAATGTAAGGCCTTGTTTTCTTGCTTATTTGGTGAACTGCAGCCTCCTCGTTGAATGGAAAATGCAAATCAGCAACTGAAAACTGGTACGGGGGTGCAGAGCCATACTGTCCATATGGAAATCAAAGCTGGTTAAAGCAGAGGAGACGGTCAAAGGCTTAGAAACCTCTGCTACAAAGGATGCATTCCTACTGTAGCTGAAGGAGGTTTTTAAGCTTTGGTCACATGAGGAACAGATATAATTTAAACATCTAACCAAAGGATGCATACCATAAACAGCCTTAACATTTGATCAGTTATGGAGCATTTCAAAAACACCCGGAAGTTACTTCCTTCTCTGCGTCTAATGGAAAAAAACTCCAAATAAAGAAATATGAACACATCTCCCTCCTTTAAATCTGTTTGCCATGGTAACATTTTAAATGCAAACGTAGGCATTGTTGAGTCTGAATCACACTGAAAGGGGGGAGGGATTAGTTGGAGCAAAGATGTAACCTGTTGGTTTGGAAAAGATAAGGTGATGATAGCAGATTAGTTATGCTAATAAGGAAATGATATGGAGCAACCGTGACATAGAGACAGCATGAAGAACTGTGACAAAAATGCTTGTAAGCCTTAGTGAAATACTGTGAAAATCAAATATTCAAGCCAATAGTGTCATTGGAATCCAGGACAAGACCTCATTTCCTTTGTAACATTCAAAAAATATGGATATTTTGATGGAAAAAAAAATACGCCAACTTGCCCGAATATATTAAGAAAAATAACAAAAGTGCTTCAATAAGAAATTCATGAAAAACACTCAGAGAGTGAAAGAAACACATTTTTAATACAACAACCTTAGAGGCATTAATGCTGATACTGGCACTGACATTTTTTAGTTTATAAACCTAAATATAATTGTTAACTAGGCTTATTAAATGTTTAACTTTTTAATCAGCTTTTTACCTTTTTTTCTTGACTTTTTAAACTTTCTTTTTCTGCTTTATTTACAGTAGGTAATTTATCATTCAAGGGCTCATCTAATTGGTCAAATAACAGCACAGAGCGCAGGATCTTAGCTAAATGGCTGGACATTTCCCTCAGTGAGGGACGGGGGGGGATATGCAAGTGATCAAAAACAGTAACTTGCTTTATTAAGGGTTAAAGGCATAGCAGAGTTATGGATCTTATTGACTTGATAACTGCGACTCAAACGAGGACCGTGTCGTCTGCATGGAAATCCTGGGTTTGATTTTCTCTCTGCAAATTGTTCAGGTATCCATGGAGATTAACACAGCAATTACACTGGAAAAAAAATTAAATCTTATTAAGTCTAGATGAGTCATTTCATCTTAAAATAACTCAATTTTTTTCTTGAATTTATGTGGTAAGTGAGACACTTTGCCAATGGAACAAGACAATTTACACTTAAAATAAGAAAAAACAATTATATTGTCTTATTTAAAGTGCATATTATCTAATTATCCTATTTTAAGAGCAAAACTACTGATTCTATTGGCAAATAATCTTATTTACCTGCTCAAATTAAGGGGAAATACACTTAATTTAAGAAATTTTTACTTATTCCTGGATCGTTTTTGCAGTGTAGAAACCTCCACTCAGAGCGGGGAGACTCCGCCCCCTCGGCTTTCTAATAACTGACCCATACAGGTGTGGATAAAGCTCGGCTCCAGTATCTAAGTAATAAAGAACGAAAGTCATAAACAGATGAAAAATGAGGTATTAGTGGTTCATTCTGTTTGTGTTGCTTTTTCACTGAGGTGATTGAGATGTTTGTGCATCCAGCTGATATTTGGAGACATGATCGTCCTCCGCTGTCAGTCTAGGCTAAAAACGTGACTCTGTTCTATGAAACACTCGACTGAATGTTCTGCTTCTTCTTCTTCCACCAGATGCGGGTGTTGAATTCGTCCTGACCAGGGAGATTTTAGCGATGACGGTGAGGAGAGCCGAGCTTCATCTTCAGCTCTCCAACCCACAGCATCTCAACATCACCCCCATCATTCCCTTCATGGTGAAGCACAATTTCCCCACCAGGTAAAATCACGCTTCCTATTTCACACGGGATCATCAGCAGAAGATAAAACAACAAACCGAAACTGCGATCATGAAATTTAATATTCACTATTTTCAACATTATCTTTATAGATTTTTCAACAGTATTTCCAATAATATAGAGAACATAGGTGTGCTCTCACATTAAAGGAAAATTTCAGGGTAGTCGACTTACATTCAGCTTGTCGTTTCTTGCACACCAGGATATTTTAGAGCAACACTTATAACACACAGAGCATATGAGGAAACAAAGAACAAAAAACACAAATCCCCCTGAAAAAAAATAACAATTACAACAATAATGGTTTCTCTGTTTCCAAAAGAAATAGTTTTATTATTATACATAGTTCAAAAAATACAAATTTAAATGTATAATTCAAGTAAAATCATTGGTTATACTAATATCGAAGCTTATTTTAGGACACTTTAGGAAACCAGCTGCCACCATAGTTCATCCCCATCACCCCTCATATCCATGTTTTCTATATATTCCATAAAAGGACCCCAAATAGCTTGAAATAGAGATAATTTCCCTTTTACAATGAAAGTAATCTTGTAATTTTGTGGATATTTTCTTAATCCAACTGCTGAATTTTGGTTTATTGGTATTAATGTTTGTTTTGCTTGCAGGTACACCCTGATTTCTCTGGGCGACGCAGTAGAGCTGAAGGTGGACCTCCTGTTCCTGTTGCAGAACCTGCAGGACGCGGCAGGTGGCGGCGGCGGAGGAGGCGATGGCCATAGCTTGGTAAACATGCACCTGGGGAGGCTTATCTCCAACGAGGAGCTAACAGGTGGAAAAACCTCTCTGAGAATTCTGCAGGACACTGATGGACAAATGTGGGACGATGGGGTTGATAACGGGCTCCTGGCTCTGGATGTGGGCCTGATTCTGGGCTGCAGTCGGGCAGGATCGGCCGTCCCCTGTGGAAGCGGGGGTGTGCACCTCTCACACGCACCCTTCATGGCCTTTTATTACGGATGATGGACTTTTCAGCATAAAATCATTTCATCCGTCAGAAAATTTCAAACTTTAGGATGTATCATGCACTTCAGTGTCAAGCTTAATTTATAGACATTTTGCAAGCTCTACATATATAGATCTATATATATTATATATATAAATATGTAAATATTTTGTTTTTAAAGATTATTTTGTGAATTTCTTTTGATGATAAAGTTCTAGAAAAACAAGGTGTGGTCTTTTCATGTGGTAGATGTGTTTCAGTCCACTCTGTTCAGCTGTTCTGCTTCTAGTTGATGACTTTCCAGTGGGGTGAGACCACCTGAGCAAACACAGGGTGGGAACATGGTGCTGTGACCCTGAGCAGAAAAAACAGAAGCACTGTTAACCTGTAAAGTTGCTTCTCTATGGGTTGGAACATCAGCCAAATGTCCATTTTATTTAGGTTTTTTCTACAGTTTCTTTTAATTCTGATGATTTTGTCTATAAACTGATCAAAATCCAAAATAATTTTTTCTATAATCTTGTAGAAAACTGAATTTGCACAGACTTTAAACACAAAAGGGGCAAACAAACAGGTTTTAACAGAACTTATATTTCTAAAAAGCAAAGATTGTAGTAAAGAAACGCTCCAGCGGGATCTGGTGGTGGATTTTTTTAACAGTCGGGATCCAGCTGCCAATTATTCCCTTTTTTCATTAGACCAAACATTTTCCTATTTAATATAATAATCTGATTATTTCATGCTTAAAGAAAATCCCATCCATAACATCAAACTAACTGTGATGTTCTGTCATTACTACTGAGCAATACCAATTACCAATCTACTTGCTCTGGAGAGCAGAGTTCGCTGCTTTTAGATGTTGTCGCTAAAGTCCAGTAGCAGAAAAAAGCTGCCAGATGTGACGCTAGCCGCTTTTTTGAAATAAAAGTGCTAGAGGGGTCGCAGAAGTCGCTAAATATAGCGACTAAAGCGCTAAGTTGGCAACAACCGTTTGTTTTCAAATGGTTTGCTGCTGTCTGTTTGGACCTTTCTGAACATGTGCAGCAAATGGACTGATCCAATATGGTGGACACTGAAGGGGGGGCTGAGACGCACTTAATATTATCAGCGTTCTGATGGCATTTTAGTGAAAGGATAATTAATAATTGATGTGCACAAATAAGGAATAGTTGTACTATAACGTACTGTAACTTGGGGCCCTAGGCAACTGCCTATTATTGTCTATTGGTAAATCCCCAGCTGGCCAAAATGTTTCTGCTTTTTAAATTCGATAGTAAGTCATGCATCCTGAAAACAGCATTTTCAGGGCGCGCCAATGTCATGGCTAATTCAAAGTGATTAGCATCTCTCCAATTTACACCTGAATAGATTGCATGAATTCCATGTCCTGTTACAAACATTACATAGTCAATAATTTAGTTAAAGACTAATGACACACTGACAGCTTTCACCTTGTGTAAAATTTCACACCTGAAAAAGGAAAGAAAAAGATTTTTAAGGATGCAGGTCTTTTTTATGGCCGTTTTTTTTTTAATGTTTTGATCCCAGGAAGTTAGCATTTTATAGGTTATCAATTCGTCCGAATTTTCTTTCATTCTCACCATTGAGAACATGTTCAGTAGAGCATCCATCATCCTTCATGTCGTAGCCGCTGCCTTCTGGATTTTCTAGCAGTGTTGTATGAAGATTGAGCAGAAGATGAAAGTGTGACAGCTTTGAGAGGATGTGAAGTAAAGCCCATTCAGTGGATGGACTGATCCACATGGTGTGGACTTCAGATGGACTCAGAGCTTCACAACCACCACAAAATCTTTAAAGGAGTCCATCTGGTGCATTTAATCTAAACCAGAGACTGTGTCTAAAACCTCTAACCAGGATTAAAGAGAAAAGGCCTGTGGTCTAAAGGCTTTTCATTTTCAGATAAACGTAATTTTAGGTCAGCAAACTGGTCCAACCTAAAGCTCTGGGTTTCTTTAACTCTTCAGGAGACACAAAGATAAGTCCTATCTATGTTTACATAATTCCATTTACTTTTCTTAGTACCGGTAATAAGAAAATCAGGAAAAATCTAATTGGAGGTTTTTATGAGATGTGAGAAACAATCAAGCCATCAGTAACACAGAGATATTTGAGTTTTATTGTTGAAAATGAGTCAGTAAAACATCTTTTGGAGAGATGCAGCTGTACCAGGTGTGATTAACCTGTGCAGCTTATATCTATGTGTCTAATGTGCAGGTTTACTAGTGGTTCCTAGAATTTCTCAAAGTAGAATGGGAGGCAGATCTTTTAGTTATCAGGCTCCTCTCCTGTGGAACCAACTACCAGTTTTAGTCCGTGAGGCAGACACCCTGTCTACTTTTAAGGCTAGGCTTAAAACTTTCCTTTTTGATAAAGCTTCTAGTTAGAGTGGCTCAGGTTATCCTGATCTATCTCTATAGTTATGCTGCTATAGGCTTAGACTGCTGGAGGACATAGGGACCCCTTTTTCATCATTCTGCTTCATTCTATCTCTATTCTCCCACTCTGCAGAATCTGTTAGTTCAATCTCTAACCATCTGCTCTCTCTGCTTTTTCTCATAGTAGCTTCATCTGGTCTGTTCCTGTTTGGCTGTGACTCCATCCTGGAGAGAAATATCAGCTGTGCTGCTGCCATCAACACCTTTGTTTATTGATGTTCGCGATCTGCCCGTTTTCCAGTGTAGTCCTGTTTCTCTGACCGTGACTGGGTGGATGTGCTCTCTTCATCCTCTGACATGGGAGCTGGCTCGGAGCTCGTCTGCCTGGCTGTGTGTTTCCTGGACGGCGCCGCCTGTAGAGCTGGTTTACAGTTGCCTTTTCTGCTGCTTCTGTCTCCTTGAACCCCAGTCGGCCTCTGCAGATGGCCACTCACACTAAGCCAGTTGTGCTTGAGGTTCCTTCCTGTTAAAAGGGAGTTTTTCCTCTCCACTGTCGCTACTTGTCAATTAGAGTAAATGAGTCGATGCAATCAACTGCTTTTTCTTAGATAGAAAACTTTGAACCAATCTGACTGGATGATCTGGTGATAAAGTGCCTGGAGATGACATGTTGTGAATTGGAGCTATAGAAATAAACTGAATGGAATTAATCAGAGGCTGGCGGCTAAACACCTGAACAAACACAGCTACCACGTGAACTCCAATGCATCAAACAAAAAAAAAAAACAACTTGAAACAGATTCTGATAAAAATAGCACATTTATTAAAAAGATACAGCATAAATCAGCAATTGTCCCATCTTGCATCTTGAAATATGCCACATCTGCGTCACAAGATCAGGGGTCTTACAAATGTTTCTTAGTCAACCTCCTGCTGCTGTTGCCACCTCTGACGTTTATCCAACTGGTGTATCTACAGTATGACAGGATGCATAAAGCAAAAAGAAGAAAACTCGTTCATTCAAACAACCGCACCGTGTGACTGCCAGCAGACCTCGCTGAACGAATGGAGGCGACTGATGAGCTCGTGGTTCTGCTCTTCAGCCGCAGTCTCGCTTTGAACGGATCTAATCCAGGCAGCTTTATGGGGGAAATTAGAGCAAACATGCTAGTAAACACTTTAATCAATAATCATAGTTCCTGTTACTTTTTTTTTTTTTTTTTTTTAGGTCATCATAGAGGAGCTTTTTTTTTCTTTTTTTTTAATAATTTATATAGTGGGAGAAAAACAGATTCATGGGTTCAGAAAGCTTATGGGATCAGATAACATCAATAAAAACATGGGCGGATGTCTGAATTTGTAAATAAAAAGTCAGTAATTTGATTTGCTTTTTGTTTCTTGTTATCAACTCATACAAACAATAGTTTTTTTTTGTGGGGAACAAGTTTAGAAGTTATGAAAAATACAAGTATGGTTTTACGAGTATGAAACAATAAAGAAGCAGTTCCACTCCCTCCCAGTAGGGGGTAGTAATAAACATGTTTGCCATTAATAAGAAAATTATGTGTTGAACAGAACATTTCAGCAAAGACGTTTGATCCATGATTTTGTTCATGTTCTCATTAAATGGCGACTGGAGAGCAACTTTCAGGTGAATTACTGCCACCTGCTGGTAGGGAGGGGAACAGCTTTATTAGTTTGTAGATATGTAGTAGTAACATTTATACTTGTATTTTGCTGAAGTTGTAAGTTTGTAACTTTATTCTCACATATAAAATATCAGATTTTACGTTTGTATGCGTTGACAATGAATAAATAATCTTAATTTAATTATGTATTTCATGTTTAAATAGAGCAGCAAGTATTCAGTTCTTTTTAAGGACATTAATCACTTTTACTAACAGAACCACAGATAAATCTTCTATATTTTAAAACAGGAGAAGTTTTCCTTCCCCTGAGATATGCTCAGGTTTAATACTCTGTTTTGAAAGATTTATATTATTGGTAAATATAAGTATAAACTTTGAACGAGATAAGAATCCCATGAATCGACAAATTAAGGCACCAACACAATCATTTTTATTGACAGTTATCTTTGAAAAAAATATTAAATGCATCAAACCAGGATGGATTTCCAACCCCTTCAGACTCTAAATGCACCATTTTAGGGATCCATGTTTTGATGCAGGAATAATGATTTTTAATTAACCATTTTTTTTCTTATGTGGTGCAGATAAATAGAAAACCCTGACAAAAAGTGGGAGATCGGTATTGAACAGGAAAAGCCAGAGAGGTCCATCATTAATATAATTAGAAAAATGAAATCTGATGGGATGGCGTTTCTTTGGTTCCTGTGTGGCAAGAAAAACAAAAACATCTTCAGTCTCGTTCATTCAGCTGTGGGATGAAAAGACAAGCGGTCCTAAAATGACGCCGCTGTGTGTTTGGGGGAGGTGGATGTTTCTCAGCTGGCTTTGCTCCTAGTAAAGTTGAGGTCAGTGAGTTTAGATGGAATAACTCTGCTTCTGAATTCGAGCCCCTGTTGGGAAAAAGAATCCCTGAAAACTGTCCATCGACGAAGCAGCCAGGATGTTCTTGTATGACCGACAAAAAGCGCAATCTCAAGGCGAAGGATGGTAAAGCACAATGTATTCAATAATTCAAGGCAACAACAAAAAAAACAAAAGAAAACATACATGAGGCAGTGCAAAATGTCACACCAATAGAATATCATGTTTCACAAACTTAAAACAGATCCTGAGGAAGAAAAGAACTCAAATATAAACATCTCCAGGTCAGCCCCCTCTGATTTAAATTAGAATAAAACCGAAGCCGTCGCATTATCCGACGCCACGCCTCATCGATCCCTAAATGCCAGGAACCGACGAGCGCTTCTCCCCAGAAAGAAAGGCCACGAATTTAAAACACCCCAAACACCTCGGCTACATGAAAGAAACTCCCCGAAACGACGACAACTAAAGCGTTTCTGTACCGTTTATATACACACGCGACTGTGTAGACCGACCGCCAGGAGGACGATGGTGACTTTGGTGCTGAATTAAACCAACGCATCTTTACGGGAGAAAAGTAAAGGTGCTTCTGCTTTCAGTGAAAACAACTGAAAAAAAAGGAAGAACCCGGGAAACAAGTTCAGAAAGTGTCTGACAAAAACTGCTTTAAAAACATAAAGGAGGGGAGAACCAAAGGACAGAAGGAGGATCTGAAATCTGTTTCCCTCTCAAGTACTGTTCAAGGTAACATCAACACTGGAGGGGAGAGGAAGGAAAGGAGGCGTAAGGAGGGAGTTTAAGACGCGTTTGTGAAACGAGCAAGGTTTCAAAGTCATCCTTGGAGTCAGAGCAAAGCACTTAAGGGAGGAAAGTAGAATCGTAAACCAAAAACAAAGAGATATATAATCTAGAACTAACCCAACAGATCCACGCTGGAGCCCCTTTAAGACGGCACTGAGGGAAAAGGCCGAAGGAGGGCATGGCGACTGGAAACGTTTTGCTTTCTCACCTTTGGAAGCAGGTGAACAGATTAACGTTTGAAAGGAGGACAAGCGAAGGACGCGTCGATTGGCACGGATCTGAGACACGACGGAGGGACGGGTTCACGGCACGCAGCTCACTGCTGATTCACCGTTCACTGAAATCAAAACTTCTCCGTGTGATTTAAAAAAAGAAAATCCAACATTCTTTGGTGAAACGAAAAGGCAGACATGCAACACAAATGAATGGGTGAAAGAAAGGAAAGCAGACGGGCTGTACAGGCGCATCTCAAGCAATCAAAACATCAGGAAGTTCTCATCACTTCATTAAAGTTAGAAAATTTAAAAAATGGACAGAGTCGCCATAAACATTTCAACAGGGACGTCTCTGACTTACAGCTAATCAAAACCCCCAATTTATATTTTCTAAGTTCAAATATTCCATTAGGCCAATACGAATAAAAAGAGCTGGTATTATTATGCTCTTTTTCCAGCAGGTAGTCAGATAAACTGACTAAGTTCCAATGAGTAACAGGAAAGTTCAGTGGAAGGAAAATATGAGGAAAAAAGCAGGTTTCTTATCAAAAATGACTTCATCTGTCGGTTCAGGCTCCTGTTCCTTATTTTTTATTTTTTTAATTCTACACCAACGAGTTAACTATGTATGCTTTTAAAGCTTTATTTAATCTGATTTAAACTAGTGCCTGATTGGCTAGAAATGCTAGGAACTATAAATGATTGACAGCTGAACACCTCCAATCAGGTTTGCTGTTCAGTACATTTCATTGATCTAATGTCAGCTTGCAGATAAATTTATTAGCAGTGAGTCAAAGAAATGGATGAATAGAATTCCATTTGTTAATCTGGATTAGTGATCTATATTCTGGTTCCTCTGATATTCTCATTCATTGAGACGCTCCTGTACAATCATTTCACAGCATTGACTTTAACAAACACACCAGATTCCTAAGAGGTTTTAACGCCGTTTCCAGATGGAGCCGTATTTGGAGTGGTGATCAAATCAGCGTAGAAACGGGGTGGAAGATGTCCAGAGAGGCTTTTTTTTTTTTTTTTTAGCAGACTTGTGAACCCCATGTTTACATAAAGGCAAGCGGACTCGGACAGCGCCAGCTCCAGAGCTGGTTCAAGCTTTAATTTCCTCCGTTTTATGGCAGGTAGATGACAGCATGTCAACAGAAAGTCAACTAAAAGGTTTTCAAAGCAGAGAGGAGCAGAAGCCCCCCTCTGATGGACCGTCTCATTCACACTTTCTATCCTAGATATCCCGTTCCTAAGCAGCACCGTTTTCAGGAGTTTTAGAGGCTTCGCTTCCGAGCTGCACCCCCCCCGTACAAAAACTATGGGTTTTAGTTTAGAAAATTGGCCCAGCTCGCTCTCTCCTGAGCATCTCAGAGCTGCAGAAATGTGGCTTCTAGCATGAAGGCTGGCTGCTGGGAATCCTGGCCAGCTTTTAAAGTGGAAATGACAGATTGTTCAAAAAGGTGTCAGCAGAGGTGGAGGCAAAACACATTCGAAGAAGCGTGCAGAATTCACTTCCAACAGCTCCGGTTCTTAAAGCGGCGCTCGCTTCGTCTGGCAGTGGCTCTCCGATAGCTTGTCTCTGTTGTCCTCCCAGGCCTCTGGCTCTCTCTCTCTCTCTCTCTCCTGTGTGAATGCTTGTACCTGTGCTGCTGTTGTCACCTCCTCTCCCCCTCTCTCTCTCTCTCTCCCCTTCTCTCTCGTCTCGCCTGCTGGTGTCTCCCCCTCTCTGTCAGTTTCAGCTCACAGCCGGCAGAGGCAGAACAGCGTGGGGATGAACACTCCGAACGCAACGAGGATGGGGAACATCAGGCTGCTGTTGTCGGCTGCGTAGGGGTTCGGTGTCCGGGGGCCCGACTGGACCCTGTACTTGGAGTCTGGCTGGACTTTTTTCTTCCCTCCTTCCTCGCCCACTTCGCTGTCCTCCTCTTCTTCCTCCTCGTCTTCGGGCTTCTCCAGGCCTGGGTGAGGCTGAAGCTTTGGTACATCTATTAATACAGAGCAGATGCTGGTTAAAAAAAAAAAAAAAAAAAACACATGAAGACAGTTTTTGTAGAGAAGTGAATAAATTAAACTGATGATGGAATTTATTCCAACCTCAAATTCATTTATCTGGATTTTATGAAATAAAAGCACGAATAAAAGAAAGAGGAAAATTGTGGAGTGAAGGAAAAGGAGACATTTCCTTTTAAATCAAAGCAATGTCGTCCTGTTAGTTAATATTTCATTAAATTAATACGCCTGTAACTCACTCCTAACAACTGCAGTGTCCTGCTGGCATAGTATTTCTTATTTTTGTCTTTTAAACTATGTTTTTGCTCAGTTTGTTGGTAAATTTGGCCTTTCTGTGTAGATTTACCATAAAAACATCATGTGACCAGGATTAAATCACTGCGCATGCCTTCAGTTGCTCAAAAAGCAGTTTTTGTAAAAAAAAAAAAAAAACATTTTTTTTCTACCACTTTGCATTTCTTTGAGTTTTTCGATCACATAAAATTCCCTCAAAACAATCAGAAGCTATACATTACAGAAACCCAGCCCTAATATATTTTATAACTCTAATCCAGGCTCAGGGCTCACCTTCTAAAGTCCCCTTCATCACGTAGAGCGCGCAGACTTTGGGGTTGTCGTAATAACCCTGAAACAGAGCAGTGAGGTCATAAAGCAGCAAAATATACAGTTTAAAAAAAAAAAAAAAAAGGCAACAATGACTAGAACTGGACTTTTAAAATCAAATTAAATAAAAAAATAAATAAAAAAAAGGCTCTTAAACAAACAATGCAGTTGTCATCTTATGCAACATTCACTTCTCCTTTTTCCATTCCTGTTTTTCAGGAACTTCAAGCACAAACTAATAACCTGAAAAAAAAAAAAAACAGCAGGAAACAGCAAGAAAACCCCTCAAAACAACCAAAAATGTTCTTCTATTAGCATCTACAACCAGTTATCCTAAAAAGGCAGACTGAAATAAGATCAAATAATTCACAGGAGCATTTTCTTTTAAATCATGCGAAGGCATCTTGGATGAGAGATCCGCATGTGATCTATAAAATCTATCTTTTTGGATTATTATGTTGTATGTTACCTTTTCTATTTAAAAATGTCAGAATAACCTGGAAGCAATCCTCCAGCTGTGGATGGCTGACCCCTCCACCTACTTCTAATCGATTTAACCAGCTGCTAAGAGCCTTAATCAGTTTGAAATCCCCCCCCCCCCCGTAGAGATGGAGAAAACGTCCTGTTATTTGATACCTTACTAACACCAACCCAGCAGTTGTTTAATTTTGATGCATCCCTAGAAAACACAATGATTTGCCTTAGATCAGGGTAACCAATTAAAAATCAGCGGGATCCAAATAAAGAAAATCAAGCGGTAAAGGTCTGGAGACATTTTTAATTATAATATGTTGCTTTAAACAGAATTTAACACTGAAGTAAAATGCAGGTGTTTATGCATCCATGTTATACATTAAATATTTAAATAAAAAATAGAATGTTTTTCCATTTTAAAATATAAATTGGTTTTTGGAAGTAGAGAACAACGATCTTTCAGTTTGGTATATAGACAATTTCCTGACTTTCATTTTTATTTTTTATAAAACACCTGAGCCTGAAATAAATCCATTTTGTCTTTAAAGTCAGCCTGGTGCAGAATTACTGAGATGATTTCAAAGTTATCCACCTTAACAGACAGGGAGGAATGGCAACCATAAGTCCTGCCCATCTATTTAAAGCTCTTCTCATTTGCTGACGCCTCATTTTAATCATTTTCCGAACATCTCCCTCTCAGAAAGTAATGCTGCAGACTAAAGAAGTGGGCAAGTACGAAACAGGCGATGAGAAAAGCTGTTTTTTTTTTTACTGATCCTGACTTACAGGACGACTGGTCTGAGTTAAAAACTCTGCTGTGATATCAAGCTAACAAGTAGATGAAAACAAACACACCCAACATAGTGACTGGAAACTGTGGTGGATCAATAGATCCAGAATAGGTTTATAGCTTTAATTTCTGACTTTTGATAAAAGAAAAAGTTGTACCAGAATAAACCCCCCATTAGGAGCCATTTTAACGCAATTTGATTTTGTTTTTCTGTGGATTATGATGAACAAAAAGAATCTAAACATGCCTATATGGGTAAGAAACGTAAATATTTTCATTTGATCACATCACAAAAACATAATAGCAGCATAATCTGAATGGTCTGACCGTTTTCTTTAGGAGAAAAATGACATCCATGACCCACAGATCCAAACACTGGAGGTCTGATGGACATAATGGGTGAGACATAAATTGAAAACTGTTGTTTATGGAGATTTAACTTCAAGAAAATCTGGATTATTTCCCAACCAGGCTTCGTTTAGAGATGTCAGGCGCTCATTATTTGTTATTGAAAAAATTTGTTTTTATTTAAATGAAATAGTGAATAAAAATAAATAGAATCTGATTTAATTTCCAATCTGTGTCGCCTAGCCAGACCTGACAGAATAGGTCACTTCTGTTCAACATCCTCTAGAGATACAGCTGCTGCGTGTAACTGAACAAGACCAAACCATGACCCCGTCTCCGCTGTGCCGGACCGCCTGCGTCAGGTTTGCCGCCGTGGATCAGAACAGAATCTCTTCTCTTTTTTTATTTATTTTTTTACCTGGGATGCAGTTTTTTCTTTTTTCCCCACCATTTATTTATGAAGCATTGAAAAATAATTTACGGTACTTCTTAAAACGGAAGATATAAAAATGTCAACCATGCACTGAGCAGTGGCCTGGGTTTGATCTGATGGTTCGTCTGCATATATATAATCATTCCCAGAGAGTCTTTGATGGTTATAAATGTCCGGTTAATCATTTCCCTGCAGTGTTTAACAAAAAAACCCACAGTATCCCTGAGGTCTGTGATGTACGGTTGCTGCCAACATGAGGTAAATCAGGGGTTTCACTTCACTTCGGGACAGAAACCAGGTTACGGTGATAAACCTTCATTGCTTTACAGTTAAGCTTTAATATGGCTGCTGCTGTCTATTAAAGACACGCAGTTCTGTCAGTAAACTTGAGTGAAAATTCACAAGCAAATAAAACTTTATATACATTTATATCAGGAATCAGCCAGAAAACAGAGAAACGAAGTGAAACAGAAAGGAAAAGTTACCAACGCTGCAAAAAAGACATGGCAGGTACTTTCCTTCCCATCAGCAGCAAAACAAGGTGATTCAGAATCAGCCCCAACTGATGGATGGAAGGTTTTTACTGATATGAATTAAAACAACGCCCCCTTTCCCCCCAGACGGACACATAAAGCCCACCCACCTTCACAAACTCCACGGTGAGCTTCCCGTTGAAGGTGGACACCTCCCCTTGGACGCTCAGCTTGCCTTTTTTGATAGAGAAGGGAACGATCTCATCATGAGCCGTGCTGTGGCCCACTCTGTCAAAGATGTCCAGGTCCTTCACCACCGTGTGGCCGTTTACACGGACATCAAACACCTGGAGACACATTTCCGAACCAGTCAACACAATCTAACTCCAGCGCTGAAGAGCAGCCGCCGTCAGCGCGTCGGTGAAATGAACGGCCATACCTTCTGCTGTGACTGGGCAAAGTAAACCTCTGCGTACTTCATGACTAGTATATAGTCTCCGTCGTCACGAATGGGGACGTCGTACCCGAAGGTGTCTTCGTTGTAACGCTCTGTCTGGTAGAGTATCTGGTCCTCTGGACTGGAGCGTAGGATGGGCAGACGGACGCCGTAATCAGAGGCTAAAGAGGAGAAGATCAGGTTCATGAGACGTTCCTGATTCCATTACTGGATAATGTTTGAAACAAGCAGTCATTCTTCCTACAGATTAAACATTCACTAGTCTTTACATGCCTGTTTTAATAACGGCAGGCTTTTCTGACTAGATGACTGACACCAGACTATTCAAACACAATTTAACCTTTGACCCCATCTATCCTTCTTTAGTTCTTGCGGGTTTCAGTGACTAGATATTCAGCTCTAGCCAAAGCTACAATGATTTAGGTTCTTTTAGTCAGAAAAGAGAGACTTCTAGAAACTCTCATGCTTTTAAACCTATTTGAGAGAATAACATTTTTCATTTGACAAAAAACCGCCAACATTTTACCTCTCTTAGAGTCTTTATCTAATTTGGTTGTTTTAAGGTTAACGCCTTTACTGTAGAAACGAAGAGTAAAACTGTGCTTTAGACCAGGGACTCCCAAACTATTTTGGCGACCACTTAAATACATCTAATTACTTGAGTTTATAGATTAAAGGCACGAAAAATCATATAACCGTTTAATTTGCAAATATTTCTAATTACTTAACGTTGCATTTTACAGCTTTAAGTTATATTTGAATCATGTTATGGATGAATAAAACAAACAGCAAGCTGACAAAAACTAGAGGAGGAAGAAGAAAGTACAGCCGTTTACATTTTTATCAAAGCCTCTTCATGCCGTTCGAGAGGAACATTAATTTATTTTCTGTCATATTTACACAATCTGTTATTAATGGTGATATTTATTAGCTAAATAACGGAAAGTCTCTAGATGTTTACATCTGAGAACCCTCGCCAGCAAGAGCTGCTGCTTGCTCGCCATGTTTTCCGCATAGTTACAAATTTAGGTTCTTTATTAGCCTGTAATGCCTCATACCCGTCTATGTCTCTGAAAGGGGATAGTTTAAGGGAATTTTTGGCCTGGCAGAACAGGCGAGGTCTTCTGTTCCCTAAAGGGGTTGGGGTTGCGATGATAGCGGGAAGGGATCAACTCTATCGCTGCATTGTAGGTTTTTAAAAGCTACAATGCAGCAATCAGCTAAAAAAGAAGCCAAAGGAGCCCAGTTCCAAAGGGGTGGACCTGTTCCTCTGTTTCAATTTGCAAGTTTTCTAACCATAACAAGGCCATGATGGGCTACTCTGTAAAGCCTCGAACTCAACGCTATTTCTGACATTTTAACTGAAAAAGCTTCCTGGATGGGAAGCAAAACGTCTTCAAACTTGAAAACAAAGTCCTATGATTGGGTTTTTTCGTTTTTTTTGGAATGTCTTTATCCGTATAGAGTTGTAGATTATTTTGTACATTAAAAGAATACCTCAAACAACCTAAAATATTGTCAAATTGAGTTATATTTGCGTTATTTATTTTGCACGCAATTAAGCTCTTAAAATAGAATCTCTGATTATGTTGAGATTGAAAATGTTTGCTCATATTAATAAATATGTTTTTATGCCTTTAACTATTGCCATTATTTATTCCAACGGTGTCAAAAATTGTATCGTGTTCCTGAATATTGATATTGTATTTTTAATTTTAGTAAGGTTAAAAACCCTGTTGATCTAAAGCAGTAGATTTTAAATCAAACTATTTCTGACATTTTTAATTGGAAACTTTGAAACGTGGAAACAAAGTCCAGTGGATTGTTTTTAAAGTCGTAGAGAAGCGGCCGTTCCAACCGTTGCATTTCCGACTTCTCCCGAATGGTGCCTGACTTTACACGAGTGAATAAAGTGAATGTGATTGGTCGTTTATCAAGGGGGCGGGATTGTTGTGGCAGAAAGTTCGTAAGCAAGTCTGGTTGTGGCCGGTTTCTCGGAAGCCTCTTGCTAACCAGTTAGCAACTTATTGCTAGTAGGTTCCCAATGGGAAATTCCATTGGGACCAAGTAGCACTAAATTGGTGACTTAGAAACGACGCTGTCAAGGAACGCTATGGACAGAGGAAACATGCAAGAGGAGGAGAGTTTAGTGTCGGAGGTCGTGGATGAGTCTCCTCCGTCATCCATTTGTTATTTAGAGGAGGAAAGCGGGGACGAAGATGTTGTGGAACAGGACGCCAGAAGCTTGGTTTGGTCTAGAACAGGCATCCCCAAACTCGGTCCTCAAGGCCCCCTGTCCTGCAGGCTTTAGAGGTTTCCTTGCTCCAGCACAGCTGATTTTAAATGAAAGCTGATTAACAGGCTTTTGGTCTACTGCAATCATTATAACCAGCTGTGCTGAAGCAGAGAAACCTCTAAAACCTGCAGGACAGCGGGCCTTTAGGACCTAGTTTGGGGATGCCTGGTCTAGAAGGCTTCCAGCCGTACATGTTTGAGCCCTTGCCTCGCAACGCTGCCAGTTCTGTTAGCTCTACGCCTGCTGAAGACACAGACGTCCATCCCCGTGAACACTGGGACGGAACTCAATGGGAAAGTAATAAAGAATAAATTATTCTTATTTCTTATTTCAACCGTTGCGTATATCAGCTGCAACATAAGAATCAAGATGCTATGACTGAAAAAATTAGATTGACAGATGACCGTTGATATTTGATTGGTTGAAATAAGGTGCACACGCTTATGTATAACTAACTGGCCTGCATAAGATAATGGAAAAGAAAAACAGATTTTAAGACAGGATTTTTTTTAATGGAAATATTCTACATTTTGCGACAATATGGTCTGATAAAGAGTACATTAATATACATGTTTAAGCCAGAATACGTTTTTAAGAATGACCTGGATGAGTGAGAATCTTAACCAGCATATACAGATAAAGCATTTGAGCTTTGATACTTTTGACAAGCCTCAGCTGCAGACCAATTTATTTCTGTAGAATAAAATGAATTAGAAATAGTGAGTTTTTTGCAGAGAGGTAAAGGTTTATATCTAACCCTGGCCCGTCCTCTGAGGTCCAGATGATCAGACCATCACCTGCTTCCTCCCCTGGCTCAGAGGGGCGGGGCTGCAGCCTCTATGCTGACTCTTCATTAGTTTGAAGCTTCTTGCGGAAGCTACACCATGCACTGATCTATGCTGAAACCATGGATCTCCTTCATTATAACGTCGCTTTATTATCACCAGCGCTTGATAAATAAATTAATAAATCTCAGATTTTTATTTTATTTTTAAAATAAAATGCAGTTTTCCCCATTTCTTTCACTCACCTTTCCCGATTTTCCCTTCCAACGGGTCCTTCTTGAAATGAATCCCGTGGACATCAATGTGCGCTTCTCCCCCGGCGTTCACAGCCCAGATAACCCGCTCTGAGAGGCTGGGGCCCCCGCCGTCCGCCCAGCTCTGCTCGGACAGCAGAGACAGCACCGCTGCCAGCAGCCCGGCGACGAGCTGCGCCGTGACCCGCTGCATCGCTTCAGTCTTCCCCCTGCTCCTGGGTCACAGACACGGCAACATGAAGCTAAAACTGCCCTAAAAACCCCAACATGGAGGAGTCCTCCAACGTTAAAGCACCAAGGTTAGCCGGAGAGAGGAGCTAGCCAGCGTGTCTGACTGACATGGAACATGATATCCGCCAGTTAGCCACTATGCTAACATGAACAGTAGCACTGAGACGGAGATGCGGAAAATGACAGTTATACACAAACATCACGGACTGAATCTCTAGCCTGACCTGGACATGAATCCAACATGTCACCTCGTTATTAACAAATAAAACGGAGCAGCGTCCACATTGATAAGTTAGCCTGATAGTGTAGCTAACCTACCTGTCTAACCAGAAATTCTTGGTAAATGAGAGCCAGGCTGGCTAACGTAAATGCAAATGTCTCTTACCTTTTCTCTCTAACCTTTTTTTTTTCCTGCCTTCTTTATCAGATGTATTCCTGTTGGCACTGCGTCGCAAAGCGTCCAGAAGCCACACTGGGAGATAACCGTAGTGGTTTGCAGATACCGGCCACAGCCAGCCCCTGACTTTCATTCAATGAGTGGGTAATATTCAGAGGAACGTTCACTGCTGCTGCTGCTGCTAACTCCAGCAACGGCTGCCAGTTTGGAGGAGGCGGAACTGAGCCGAGGTTCCCCCATTACCGGCGAGTGACGGGGCGCTCTGCCGAATCACAGCGGCCCATTACAGCTTCCAGCTCTAATAGACCCACTTTATAAACAGTATTTTCAAACAAACATAAATTAAAACAACGTTTTACTCCTCAGAAATATTCCGAAAGATGAAGATTTATCATCTTTATTATCTGTCATAATTTTGTGCTTGGTTTTCTATAACTATTTTAACATATTTTATGTTCTTATTGATTTATAAACGTTCTATGCAAAAAAGAAAATGTATATATTCTGCTTAAATGTATTTCTGGAGGTAAATATCACCCAATACTCCAACTGTCACGCCCCTTCCTTTTCTTCTAATATGGTATGGTCCAAAGTGTTGTCCAATCAGGAGAGTCCAACGCAACGCGCTGATTGCACTGGTCAGGTTTAACTAGAAAGACATGAATGGATGCAGACACTGTGCAAACAGCTATATTTTTTAAACCAGCATTACATCCTTATAAATGTATTATTAATATTGCTGTTATTATAGGTTAAATACAAAATGACTATAGCGCATTGCTTCGCACAGGGTAAAAACTGACCCAGAAACACAATTAAAAGTGGGTTAAAGGGTCACAAAAAATAAAAGGAAAGAATATATGGAACATTTGAAATTTAGAAAGTGGCACGATTTTATAAAGAAGGGATATAAAAATGTAAATACATTTTAGTAAATACACTGAGTTTTAAAAGTGGAATAAGTGGAATCTAAAATAATTAGAAATTAATTTAAACATAGAGAAAGAAAAAATAAACAGAAATGAAATATAAGCCTTTGATTTTTTTTTTCTCTGATTAAAGGATAATTTGATTGAAGACATAAATCTTGTAAATATAAGAAAATGCAATTATGTTAATAACACTTTAATTAGAATAGCATTACTGTAATCTTTTGCTCAGGAAAGAGACTTCTGTATATAAAAAATAAATAAATATCAAATAATCCTATATCAAATCCAAGAGAGTTTTTTTTTAGGGGTACCAACAATATAACTGCAGTGTTGCAGCTGGTAATAGGTGTCTTCCCTTTAGCTTCATCAGTGACACATGAATAATAGATACCCAGATTAGCTTTGTCCTTTCTACATGCAGACATCCCTCAATACCATTGTAACATTTTGATTTAGCCCATGTATTAAAACGCACACACCAATAGTAAAAAAAAAGGATTGAAATGTAAACGGCTTTTATTTTTCTACAGTTAACTTGCCAAAGTATTATGTTTCCTCCTTTTGTAGACAAAATTGTGCATACTAAATGTAGTAAATGTCTCTCTTTGGCATGCATAAAAATATTGTTTGACAGCACAGATGTATGGAAGGTTACAGCATACAGAGTCAGGATGATGACGTACAACATGATCAGATCCACTGGACTTTCACATGCATTTTACTAACGTGTGACCTCGTGCAGACCTGAACAGACCTTAAAAACAGCACTTTCTCCTCCCCAGCCTTCTGCGAATTCAGACACAAACGACAGTCTTGGCAATGTTGGCATATTGCTGCAGAACACCCATCGCTGGTCAGGCCTGGTGAGCACTTTAAGAAAAGCTGCCTATCTTTTACAGCCTCTTGTTTTCCTTCCTTGTTCTTCTGCCGATCTCAGTGAATAACACATATGGAGGCATTTCAGGTATTTGCTTCGTATTAGGACCAGATTTCTTCCTTTCATGCATGACAGTGATGCCTTTTCATTGAAATGGTTTTAGCACAGTGAAAAATTACACATGGTCACAAATTACATTACATGTTTGGTATTGCCACCTTGATTCTTGGTGAAGCACCATTGCTGCACAAAGGTCCTTCAAGTACATTTCTAATACAACAGACAACGTGTGAATAGATAAACATTCAACAGTGCTAATGTTCTGTGGGTCCTACATTCAGTCTCTTATTCTAATGCCGCTGAAACATCAAAGGTGACATTTTAATAAGACACTTAGTTACACCATGTAGAGTCTGAGACAGGACACGGACAATCTATCTCACAGGAAGTTATTAAGAGAGAAATAAAGTGCAAAAAACATAAATTAGACAATCCTTTGCTATGCTACAGCAAACTCTGCCTCAGTTCAACTTTAAACGTTTTTAGGAAGAACACTTCATCGACCTAAAGTGGGAGGTGAGCCCCTCGCTCTGTAACATTCGAGGAGTTTGGATTCCAGTGTGGTTTAGATTTAAAGATGGCTCAGTAGATCTTGGCTCGTCCTTTAGCTGGACGGGGTTTCAGTGTGAAGAGGGACGCGGCGCCACATTCAGGACCGAGATCTGATTTTAGCGAGACATCATCCGTACGAACTCTGAAAGAGAAGAACAACGGCAAAGGAAAATACATATGACAACATGCAAGAAGATGCATGATGTTGCTAATGTAAACATCCTCATAAAAAGTCACTCAAATAATCCAGAATAGTTGAATAGTTGATTTATTCCTTCTGAACTGAGATGGAAATCCAGAGACAGTTAATAGGAAGATGGAATTCAATTCAATTTCAATTCAATTCAATTTGGTTTATTTATATAACTCCAATTCAAAACACAAACCATCTCAAGGCACTTTACAGATACAATTCAACCAGATCATACTGTCAAATTGATTAAAACTTTTGAATGAGAGAAAAACAAGGGAAATCTAATGAAGAAAAACCTGTTGGAAGCTGAAAACCTCATGAGACTTCAACTTCCTCTTTGAAAACTGTTCATTAGTGATTCTATTTCAGTTCTGACTGAGCTGAGCTGTGTTGCAAAGCAAAATAAGCGGATATGGGAATCTGAGACGCTGTGAAAACTGATCTAAAATAACTAATATTTTCCTGAAATAAGTTTATTTCCCCTAAATTTGAGCAGGAAAATAACACGATCTGACAGTGGAAAGATAGTTTTTGCTATAAAAATGAAAAATTACATATAATTTACTTCAGATAAGTTACTGGAGACATTGTTTCTTATTTCAAATGCAAATCATCTTATTTCTTTGGTATATTGTTTAATTCAACTGCTCAATTCAAGGGAAAATACACAAAAATGTGACATATAAATTAATTTATTTCGAGTGTAAAGACTTTAATCTGTAGATGCTGTGAAAGATAGTTCTACAAACCACATTTTTCAGATTTTAATGTACAAAACAATATACAAATACAAACTATGGATCATTTCCAACTATCCAAGACTTTATTTTGCTCTCTTACATAACATCCCAGCTAATTACACACTGATGCTTCTAGTTGTCCCGGAAAAGAATGGGAAAAAGTTCAAGATGTGTAAATAAGTTACTAACTGATATTTTACCTTCAAAGTCAACAAGTCCATCCCCATTTAAGTCCACGTCCTTTAGGATGTCTTCTACCTCTTTAAGACCCACCTGAAAAACAGTAAAATAGGTCAGAAAGATTGAGTAGAGCCAGACAGCACACACACACACACACACACACACACACACACACACACACACACACACACACACACACACACACACACACACACACACACACACACACACA
>NW_015151178.1:322826-324936 GCF_000732505.1 Cyprinodon variegatus
GTCTGCTAAAACGTCACTAAACCTTACCTCCCTAAACGCGTCCTTTAACTCCTTTATCCCGATCATGTCTGCAGTTTCAGCGAGGAGTTTTGGGCCCATTAGCTCCACAAAATCGTCAAAATCAACATGGCCGCCAACTGGTAGGAGAATGCATCAAAACAATCCCTGTTAAATTTCATGTAATGAAACATGAAGGTTGAGGTTGTTTGGGAGCTTTTAATGATGCAGTTCTGTTATGGTGGGATGCTTTTGGAGGCACAAACAGAAATTAGTTAAAAAAAGTAAATTAAATTCAAAATTAACTGTTCACTAAATTACTAGGCAATTAATTGCATTTGTAATATAACTGCAATTTAACAAAATGTAATTTTCAAATCTTAGAGGCACTGATGATTAATCACACTATATCTAAGATGAGAAAGAGAGGACATTTCTCCCTCCACCCCTTTAGGTGTTTTTAAAATGTTTGAAGCGGGATTTTGCCACACAGAAAGGTAGAGGGAGTTGCAACTAGCTCGCCAATCCATGCATGCAAGTAGAAGTAAACACTTTTTCACACAATGGTTACAGTGAAGTCCTGTTACGATGTTTCCCGTGGAAGCAAGCTGTCATAAAACCAAAAGCCAGAAGTGAAACATCTACAAGTTTGGGGTCAGAGAAAAGGAAAATCTAAATAAAATCGCAAACGCAATTTTGCTTCAAAATAATTTCAATTTCGATTTTTGCCAAAAACGTTTATCCATAATTTACTGTGGATTTTTTAATATGTAATTGAGTGTGAAATTATTTCATCACATAATATCAGGGAAAGATAACTTGAATCAATCCAAAACCTTATTGCGAATATAACTATAATTTTATTTATCAATAGAACAAAACAAGCTAGCTACAAATAACAAAACAAAAGAAACTTTAGAATGTGTTGTACTACCATTAACTTCTGGCTGGCTTACACTTTATATAAAATAGATTGAAAGCCAAAACTTTGATAAGGCCACCTTCATTTAAGGTGGACTTGCTGATGTTCCAATAAATATCTTTTTAATAAATTTCTGCCTACTTTTAGCTGTCAGATTGGTTCTGTTTAAGTAATTTAGACCTGGATCTGGCTGTGAAACTGAACCAAAAACTGTGGGTAATCATCCACAGTTTCTCAAATTATTTTGGTTAATAAAGTATATTGTCCTATACAAAGTTTAAATTTACTCAGGTAATGTCTGTCTGGTAATAAATTTGATCGATGTATTTAAAACATCTCACCAAACACCAAACAAAGATGTGAATACTTTTAACACAGTACAAATAATCACCATAATACTGGATTAATGGTTCTAAACTGGGAATAAAGGCACTTGTAGACTTCAAAACCTTCCTGACATAATAGACTTATAAGAAACCTTGGATATTCTTTAAATTGTTTGGTTTACTGACTCAGACTTGAGGTACGGTGAATAAAAGCCTCACATGGATGGAGTGAGACTGCCCTGATGTTACCTAACGCCATCCACTCTACAGCCAGTTTGGTTGTTTGTGTAAGATCATCGTCTTGTTGGGGAACCAAACCATGTCCAAAAGATAACCATCTGTGTGTTGAGCTTGGGCTGACGTAAACAGTGCAAACTGGCGGAGAAACACTCAGCATGATGCTACCACCTCTGTGCTGAACAGTTTGCAAAGCAATATTTGGTTTGAAAGTCTCCAACCCCTTAATGATTGTCATCATGGCTTAATGGCTCTACCCATACCGTCTCCATAAACCTTTTCATTTACATTGTTTATGTGGGCATCTCTATGTTTAAATAAAAGGACAATGATCCCAAAATTACATCGAAATAAAGCAGGCTGACATCAAACTTCTGTAACTGCACAGTTGAGAACGTACTCGTACTTGTACTCATACTCCTAGTCATACTTGTAATGTTTTGCCTATCCAAGACCGAGTCATGGGGGCAGCACTCAGCGGGGACACCCAAAGACTCAATTGTCATGGTCTTCTTTCTATTGTGCTTTACTTTGCTCTATGTTCCTAGTTTTATTGGTTTAATTCCTTTTTTGTTGTAATTTCTAGATTTATGTTAGTTCTCATGTTTTTCATTTGCCCTCTTGTGTG
>NW_015151178.1:325269-341041 GCF_000732505.1 Cyprinodon variegatus
CTCTGCCTCTGCATTTGGGTCCTCCAAAACACAACCAAACCCTGACAGAAATGGCTCTACTCCGCGCCTCTCCTGGATGGCAGAGGTCCTCGATCTATTTCTATGGTTATGCTCAGCCACCCTGCATAGGAAGCTCAGTTTGGGTGATTTTATCCCGGATCTCATTCTTTTGGTCATGACCCTGATTTCATCACTGTAGCTCAGAGTAGCAACATAGACCGACCAGTAAATCAAGAGCTTTGCCTTAAGGCTCAATAATTTAAATAAAGTTAACATTTTGATATTTTACCCTGAAAAGTTTTCCGGTATTCAGAGCGAACGATACGAGAGGCTCGGTATTGGCTATAAAAGGCCATGTGGTCAATGTGGTTCTTCCGTACAGGAAATCTACCCTGAATTAGCTTTGTCAGTACCTATATAACTGAGCCTCTATGTACGCTTTTGCTAATAAGTACATTTCCCATTGATTTAAGTCACTGACCTTTTTTGTGTAATGATCCCATCCGTGAGCTAACTGCATTTTTAAAAGCTTTTTATAATCAAGCTGTTTATGATGACTGTATTGTATACAGTCTGACAGTATACACTCTGACTGGATCTGTATACAATACATACATACTAACTGTTAGGAGCTTACGGTTCATGTTTATCTGCTGACTCAGTTCTATCAGCTCCATTTCGGTCGGCATGTATCCCATGGTCCTCATACAGTTTCCCAGATCTTTGCAGCTTATGAAGCCATCCTTGTCTTTATCAAATTCCTTGAATGCATCTCGCAGCTCTGATAAAAAAAAAAAAAAAAGATCATGTAATACTAATAGTATGGCCCTGTAATGAATAGGTGAAAACATAAAAGTAATTGATCTTACCGTCCATTTCTTCCGGTCGCAGCTCTCTGTCCTGGAAAACAAAACATTTTACTTATGGATGCTGAACATTACATGATCACACACTAATGAAAAATAACAATCATAATAATGGCAGTAAAATACACTTTATTTGTCAACTTATTCCATGCAGCTATCATTGCGGTGGTCCTGTGACCAGAGTAAAGCCAAAATCAGGTTTCCAAATCTTCTCCTAAAATTTTCCCAACCTTCCAAGGAGCCTCAGCTACAGCAGCCTAAACGGGAAGGAAAAGTTAGCGGCCGGATTAACTGAGTCACATCGTATTAACAAAAGTTTAGAGGTGCGGATCTCTATCAGGCAGTACCAGGAACCTCAACGCTGAGCTTCAGAGAGGAATGTGTCTATTTCTGTTTTCTTTTGTGTGTCTGTATACCATAAAAGCCACCTTTAAAGGACCGAGATTGCAGCAGATATTTCCCAGAGCGCTCAGGGGTTAACGGCGGGAGTGAAGAGACGTCTAAACACAAAGTTCTGACGTCAGGCCCAGAGCACATACTGACCAGAACCTCTGACACAGAAAACACAGCCCAATCAGGCCAAAACAAAGTGGCAAACCCAACACCATCAATGGTTTCTGGGTCAACCCATCGATGCCATTTCATCAACCTTAACAGGTCAGGGGAGCATGTCCTTGGCTCAGTCAGCTAAGCAAAAGCTAAAGTAAACAGATAAATAAATGCATTTTATCTGTGTACGAACTTCCATCACTAACTCAATTAGTAAGCTTGCTCAGGACCCACTGTCCTGCATGTTTCATGTTTTTCTTCCTCTGTTGAACTGGCTGCACAGTGATGTAGTTTGTAGCACTGTTGTCTTGCAGTAAGAAGGTCTTACTGCAAGACATAAAAAAAAGGAGGTCTTTGGTTCAAGCTGGCTCTTTCTACATGGAGTTTGTCCAAGCATGTTCTCCTGAACATGTCTGACAAATGGACAAAGAATCCATGACTGCTGGGTTGATTGGTGTCTCTAAGTTGGCCTTAGTTGTGAGTGTGGGTAAGTAAGTTTGCACACCCACACTAACATGTAAAGACCTATCTAAAAAATGGCGGAATGTTGATTCTGAGGACTACAGTTGCCTTAAAGTAACCCAGTTTGTAAATGGGCAGATCACTGATGTTTGAGGATGTTTTGAAAAATGCATTTACTGAACCAAGTGTGGCTCCAAACAAAGGCAACTCTGAGCTCGGCTTTCCAAAAAAGGAGACGGTACAAATTTGATGTCCACTTAGAGACTTGTAGAAAGTCTTTAAATTAGTATCTTTGAGGGATAGCATGGAGCAGGCATCTATATAAGGAGGCTTTAGCCCTCACTGCAGCTCTCTGGAGTTAGATTCCTGACCTTGATGGCTTAGATAGACCCCCCCCCCCTCTCTGCCTGCTACCCATACTTCATTAGGATCATTAAATGACTACATCAATGCCAAATAGTTGTTTGGACGTCAGTCCAGAAAAAAGGCTCTTTCTGTCCAACCATAAAAAAGTCAGAGTTTACTAAACTCTACAAGGACATTAACTGCTCAGATGGGACTAAGTCAGAGTTTTTTACTCCAGTTTGGTTGTGGTAAAATAAGCATAAAAAAAGTACCTTTTTCCCTTTCGTTAACTACGGTATAGGACTAATGATGCTCTGGGCCACTGAAGGAGGAACATGGACTTTGCATCACAGGTCCTTCAAGAAGTGGAAAAGGAGAAGGTTTGGCACCATGGGTGGCAAGGACTGTATCCCCAGTAATTTTGTTAGAAATAAAAATTTTAAAAATTTCTAAGATCTTTTCCCACATATTTATGTTACTTAAATCTATTTTTTTATGCTGAGATTATGTAATTGAAATAAATACATTTTACATTTTTACATTTATTCAAAGGCTTTTTACACTTCTAATCAGAGGTTAAATTAAATTTATTGAAAGATATAGAGGAACAAATTCTGCAGGAAGTAACAAGGTGAAGCACGGTGGTGGATGGGGAATGCTGAGGGCTTGTTTTGACGCCTTCAATCCAGGCTTCCTTTAGGTCATTGGGTAGATGATGATCTAAAGCAAAGTATTTTTGAGTTGAAGGCTGACAGTAAGTCAGTCTGCCAAGAAGCTGATTCTTGGCCAATATGGCGTGTAGTAAAACCTTTTTCTTTTATCCAAAACAGCTACAGATCAGTGTGATGGGAGAGTGAATGAAGGCAGGCTGTGGGTTGTTTATCAGCAAGGCAAATTAGTTTGGGTTTATGTAACTTTAGATAAAGCGAGACAAACTAGTTGTTTTCAAACCTTAAACCTAAAGACAGAGTGTAGTCATTTCGATATTGAAAGCTCTATTATACATCTGACAATGTACATTTCTAATACTGTAGCTTCTTCTGGAGTAAGAAAAATGCCAGTTTGATATGACGACAGCAGAGAGAATCATGTTTTGCAAAACTTACGTACAGCCTGCCTGCACTTTGCCATGCCTTTACCCAGGAAGACATAGTTTCGTCCCAGTACGTTGCTCACGACAATGCAGTTTTGTGTCACGGAAACAACGGAGTCCCGAAAAGGCTCAACATACCCTGATTCCTCATAAGACAGCACAAGCCTGAGCCTCCTCTCAGCGTCCTGGAGCATCTTTCCACGGGTGTGCAGAGACAAGGGAGATTACAATTAAGACAGTTGCTGCGAAGATCTATAAAGAACATAGGTCGAAGTTGTGCAAAGTGCAGCAAATACATAAATACGCAGCAAGTACAAAAAGTACCGTAAAGACAAAAAATGAGTGCAAAGGAAAAAATCCTGAAAGAAGCAAAAAAAGTCTGCAGTAACAGAGACGTTCCAGTCCAATAGGGGGAGACAGTCATCAATTCATGATAGACATTGCTTCAAATTAATGTCCATGAAACAAATCCTTATTGGAAACATAAACAGGATGTCCGCCGTCCAGTAAAGAGCGCCATTGTTCATTCTTAAGGAAAGCCTTCAAAGCTCTACTAACAGCACAGAGCATCCACCATTAATACCATATGTTAAATAGTCTGACAGTATGTCAGAAAGACATACCATGTCTTTAAATGATACCTTTACATCTCTGTATATTGGAAATGATAAGCGTCTGACTTAGGTTATTCATCTTTTTTAATTAGTAACCTTAAATTCGTAAATAGTATCAGTTATAGTTTTATTTTATCTTATAAATATGTTTATGTTTGATCATGTTAGAAAACTTATTTTATGTTAATTCATTCAGTATTTAAAGGTAAAGTGGAGGTTTTTTGCGAATTTTTGAAAATTCTCTCCACATGCACAACCCTGTAACCACTCTTGAGAGGGAACGCCAATTAAATGCGTGCGAGAGCGTGCACAACACACCATTTCTCCTCGTGAAACACCCTGTTTAAAGGTGGTTGTTTTCATCGCTCATACAAGCTTACTATCCAAAAGAAGATTTTTGATTTTTTTCCACTAACTCAGACTCACCACCGGTAAGTGAAAGTGGAGAAGAGCACGTAGGAGGGCCTTAATAAAAATAAGCTGACTTCTATTAATCTTACACTTGAGAAACTTATCTCTGCATTAAACCCATCACCTTGGTAAGCAGTTTGCTGCCATTGTGTGGCGCACGGGGAGCATTGTGGGGATAGGGGTCTTGTTCAGGGAGCCAGAGTGGCAGTTTGTGGGAGTGGGGCTCGAACTCAAAAGCTCTGGATTGCAAGCTCAATGCCCTGACCACTTAGCCTTGTGAGACCATCCTGATCTCGCGAGCTTTCAAGGTTTCACTCGCAGATCAGTCTGGAGACTCTCCGTTAAAGAAAATTAGGAGCCGTTCACCAAACGAACGTCCAATCAGCGTTGGCTTTGAGGCGGGTTGAGGTGTGACGCAACGAGAAGCGCGACAGTTCAGTCTAAAGAACATGGCGGCTTCAGCCAACGAAACTAGCGTTAGCGTGGCTATCGAGCAAGTTTTATCGGAATTACAGAGTATTTCTTCACTGAAAGAAGAGCAAAACACTGCTCTGGAGGCTTTTCTCAGAGGAAAAGATGTTTTTGCTCTTCTCCCGACTGGTTTCGGCAAGAGTTCAATTGGCTCCTCTTCGTCGTCGCTCTGTTAGTACGTCATATGCTTCGTTGATCTGATTGGTTTATTTGGCCCGTCTATCACCAACATAGGCCAATCAGCCAACCAGTATTTTCGCCCCTTCCCAAAATTACTTCAATAATAGATATGCGGAGCAAATCCATCTGGCGGAGTCAGGTTACTGACCACTAGGCTACCACTCCCCCATAACATAGGCATATCACCAGAATCATTGACAATTAGGAGGACCACTTATCTTGATGATCCACCTGGAAAAAGAACATCCTCCACTATACCTTTAATACAGTCGGTGCCATAAATGATTAATGTTAATATATAGCCTATACTAATGTATTTGTAAAAAATATTTGGCCCTTCATGTTGTGGACAGATCCTCTCAACACAAAAGGTTTTTGAGAAAATTACCGCCTATCAATCAATCGATCAGATTAGATTGATAACTTGCTTTCCTAATGTCTTCAATAAAAGGTCTGGTCCCACATAAGTTGATTGTCTCCCCCTAGTGGTTTGGAGGACATTATGTGGTGCTAGTTTGCAGCTTTAAACAACATTCATTTGCTTTTGCTACTTCAAGCATTTCCTCTTTGCATGTGTTTTGTGTGTTAGCATACTTGTTAGCATATTTTATCCGTTTTGTTGTCACAGTGCATTTATACTTTGCTGCTCTCAGTTTTCGGATTGAAGTATTTATTTTTTACAACATTTGTACTTTGCCTATGTTTTTACATGCTAGTCTACTTTTTGTGATTGCTGATTTACAGATCTTGGTCCCTAGTAGTTAGGTAGAGTGCTTTGCAAAAGTATTCACAATCTTTGAACAATTTCTCAGATTCAAACCAGAAATTTTAATGCATTTTAATAATATCTTATAAAATAAAGCAAAGCTAACGGCGCATACATTTGAAGAAGGAATCTGATTTCTAATGATGAGGTGCATCAAAACAAATAAAAAGTGATCTTATATTTTTATCTAAACTGTTATATTTAAAGGAGAGGTCAGATAAGCAAGGAATAATCAATGGATCATTATCTATACCTAAAACTAATACGTTTGCGATGATTTAAGAATTTAGCGTTAGTCAGTAAAAAAATAATAACAATAATTTTTGTTGGGTTCACGGAGTCTGGGAGCGGCCATTTTTGCCCAAATATAGTAACCCCTCCCTCCTGCCATCTTCCAGCAGTGACGTCACGGTGCGGTAAGCCTAGCGCCATTCTCCCCGCTTTACAAGCAAAATCAATGGGAACTACTAGACACATCTGCAATCAACAACAATTATTGAAGATTTCCAGAGGACGTCACCATTGAAATTCACCAGAGCTATAGTGAAACTGACAATGCCAACATTTGGAAGTAGAATGTTTTCGAAATTACTTGGATAATAGCGCGTTGTGACAAACACCAGATACAGCACTGGGACTTGATCAACAGCCGATACCGCACCGTGACATCACAAACCACCAGTAGGTGGCAGTAGTGTTCTTTGACAAACATGGATGCCTCCAGTAAAGCACATTTAAATGAAAAATACTCTTAATAAAAAAAACGTATCATTTATTGAACAATATGTAAAAATTTCATATTTAAAGTACTTTCAGAAGCTTGAATTCGGAATATGAGCGGACTTTTCCTTTAGCTCCGGAAGAAATTGTAACTGTTATCAACAGGTACATCTTTTACTCTACAACTCTGATAATCTTGGAAGATCGCCGATGCTAAAGAGTTTGTAGAAGGATGTGAAAACAAGGAACACTTGACATTTTTTATTCTCTGTATGATCAAATAGACCAAATAGTGATATAGATACAAAACCATAGGACCTACAGCGGTATTTTAATTGAAAAGAGCTCTGAATCGAGAAGCTGAAGACTTCAAATAACACCTTAAATATTTTCATAGCTACTTCAAATTAGTGCAAATCTTTTTCTAAAATCCGTCCTGAATACACAGATGGTTGCTGCTGAAATATTATATATTGTGAAAAAGTTCAGTGGGTTATAGGAACACTTTTGCAAGGCACTAGTTAGTTTAACTTTGAGCTGCCTTCGTTCTTCAAGAGGAAAATGCAAAGCAGCTTATTTATCTTTATGAAATCTGTGCTTCAGGTTTTAAAAGCCGAACTTCTAAGTCTCACTGTGTGTCCCTACAAGAGAAACACTGTCTGAGCAGAAAGTTAACCTAAATACAGGTATAAAACAAACATGTTGCCAACTTTCCACTCATTATTCATAACAGTTTACTTTATTCTTATACAAACTGGCACCTTACACCTGTACTCTGTCGCAGGAAGAGTAAACAAACTTAGAGGGAGAGAAGAGGCCAGCTAAACACCCAGGAAACAGCTCACAATTACCAAAGGGATGCTGTGCAACCAAAATTTCTAAATATCAAAAGTTTCATTAGAAAATGCTGCAACTATTTGCTCAAACCTGAAACCGATAATTTATCAATCTGCAACAATCCCAGATCCCTTACCGTTCTGAGAGGCCAGTCTAAGCAGTTTCCCATTCCAATCGAAAAAAGAGGCAATAAAAGCGACCATGAGGACTTTCTATCCTTCAGATTTGTTTGTCGGATTTTGAGAGGAAAACAAACTTTACTTTTAGAAAGACCCATGAAGACTTGGGTGCTAACCTGTCCCTATGATAACAATCTACTATCCAGAGCAGTGAGAGCAACAGCATTGGGGGGGACAAAGCAGAGTGAAGTAGGGGAGAAGGGGAGAGAAAGCATGAGAGGGAGGGCTGAGGGTGGAAAGATAATAATGCCTATTAAAGGAAAAGGGACCTCTGAAAACATTTCATTCAGATGTCACAACAACCACGCTGTGGATTATTCTGTAAACAGTGCGGATACCTCGGCGCAGGCTGACGGAGATCAAAAACAGAGGGAAAAATGCTGCATTTGATCACCAAATGTGCCTCTGAAGTCTAATCATTGTCACACAGATTCAGCTGTGGAAACCCAGCCAAGGCAAGTTTCGGAGAACATTCTGTTACATTCAAGTCGTCCTCACCTGGACACAAAACAAGCGGTTATTTCCAGCCTCTCTGAAGGCAGAAGACCTTCTGCGCACGTCTTTGTTTTAGGCTGTGATGCACGTCATCCTCTGCTCTCTGCAGGTGATGACAAGGTGACTCTGACCTCCAAGCCAGCAGCCACACAGCAATAAGACAAGCAAGTGGGAGAAATATCGCCTGTGTGTTTATCCCAGTGACATTCATATCCAAACTGACCACACGTGTTTGTATTTATACAGAGTGAACATCATGCTCTTTTTTAACACCTCCTGCAATTAATACAAGCTAATTAATATAAGGGTCCTCTGCTGCCTAATGAGCGTCTGTTTATGCATACCTGACGAGCCGCTCCTGTGGAGTCTTTGTGTGGCTGTGGAGCTGCTTTCTGCATCTCCGTCTTCTAAATTCCTCACCGACGACTGTAGGTTTTTTCAACATAACAAAAAAAACTGCCTTGAGGTCACGCTAATGTTTTCCCAGAATGCTCCCAGGCTGACTCATGGCTGAGCTGTACAAATGGATTTTCATACTATGAGTATCAGATGGCTTCCCTCGAGGGATGAGCAACATGTTTTCTTTATGATTGAGAGATTTTTATTTCGCCAACAACAGTGCCTCTTTTTATTAGGGTTTCATGTGATGGACCAAAATAAAGCAGCTTATGATTGGGAAATGGAGGAGAGATCATCTGAGGTTTTGAAAAATCTTAAAAGTGTGGCTGGTGACCTTACTTACCCCTTTTACTGTGATAACCTGCACTGCAAAAACAATCTGAAAATAAGTAAAAAATTCTTAAATCAATTGTATTTACCCTTATTTTGAGCAGGTAAATAAGATAGTTTGCCAATGGAATGAGTATTTTTACACTTAAAATAAGATAATTAGATAATATGCACTTGAAATAAGAAAATGCAATATTTTTTTCTTATTTCAAATGTAAATTGTCTTGTTCTATTGGCAAAGTCTCTCACTTACCTCCTCAATTCAAGAAAAAATGCTCTTATTTAAGAAAAAATGACTTATTTAGATTTACATTTTTTGCATTGTGGGCGTAATATATTCTTAGAGGCCTTATCATTTTATTTAGTACGATGAAGCATTAGGGCCAGGTTATTAGGGTTTTCTATTATGAGAATAAAGTCGTAAAATTACGAGAATAAAGTCATAAAATTACGAGAATAAAATTGCAAGAAGAATAGTCATAAAATTACAAGAATAAAGTCGTATTTTATGACAACTCCTACACAACTCCCTAAAATGTGGAATTTCAAGCATTATGTGAAGTTATAATTGACATAATGCATCGGTTTGACAAATAAGCCAATCTTTTAGCACCAGCATCAAATTGGGCAATATGTCAAAGTGGACTCAGGTTGCTGATTGGTGGAGCTGGTCGTCCGTCATCTGCTGGGCGGAGCTCCAAGCTTTCTTTCTGAAAGGGGATGATGTATGATGACTTCATTCTTGCAATATTACAACTTTATTGTTGTAATGTTATGACTTCAAAATAATATGACTTCAAAAATATGACTTTCTATCAAAATAGAAAAGAATATATAAATCTCTAGCCTGGCCCTAATACTCCGTGGTAAGATAGAGAGAGATAGAGAATGGGAGGCAGATCTTTTAGTTATACTACTTTTAAGGCTAGGCTTAAAACTTTCGTTTTTGATAACGCTTATAGTTAGAGTGGCTCAGGTTATCCTGAGCTATCTCTATAGTTATGCTGCTATAGGCTTAGACTGCTGGAGGACATAGGGACCCCTTTTTCATCATTCTGTTTCATTCTATCTCTATTCTCCCACTCTGCACAATTTGTTAGTTCAATCTCTAACATTCTGCTTTCTCAGCTTTATCTCACAGTAGCTTCATCTGGTCTGTTCCTGTTTGGCTGAATTTAATGGATAGAACTTAATGCGAGGCCAAACAACTCGTTATTAGCTTTGGTGTTGGAATGGCCTAGTCCAAGCCCAGACCCAGATTCTAATGAGAATCTGACTGTGGAAATATATTTTATAAAGAATATTTATCAAAAATGTCTGTCAAAATGTTTAAAGCTGGGGGGGAGAATAAAACAACCCATCACAGGATGAACATATATACAAATAACATTTTTAAATTGTTTATAATGTTCCCATCCAGATTTCCATAATAAAATCTCAGTATAAAGATAAAAGCTTAAGGTTAAAGCATGAATATTTATAACAAATGTTTTATTTTACAAAACAGGGTATGTAAATCCCTTCTGGATAAAATCTAATTACCAAACATGGAAGTGAGTAAACCTTGACCTCTTTGGAATGCACCCAGTAAACACATTATCCAGGTTTAAGGTTTAAGCTGGACCGCTCTGAGGATTTCTCAACCTGCAACCATAAAGCGCTCCTTTCAAAGCAGCCAATTTATGCAGAATGACAGCAGAGATAAGAGAGCGGCTCATAAAGCTGCACTCCTTCTCCTCTGTATAAATACCTCTGGCAGCTCCAAATAGATGCTCCACCAGCAGCAGGAACAGCCTTTAAACAGAAACAATCACTGCAGCTGAATGCTGTGGGAGAACAAGTCCACACTGAGATCTTTTTAGTTTTTTTAAATCATTTTCTGCTTTTCACCACAGGGACATTAGCACATCAGAGATTTCCACCTCTGTGGTCCTGAAGCATATTTCTGTCCTACTTCAAGAGCGGCTTGATTGAGGAAACCTGTAGGAGGTACAGCTCTGTGTTTTCCAAATTACATAAGAAGTAAAAGGTGAAAGGAGCCCTTTTGTCTCCAAAATTGTCCAGTAATGAGTGTTTGCAGACAGCAGCACAGAGGAGGCCAGAAAAAACAGCAGAGTGAGACTCAGGGAGAATTGGGGATTAATTATAGATGATGTGATTCTCTGAATCTAAATGTGGATTTGGGGCATCGCTGTCACAACTTATCAGATCATTTAGACTTTCTATTATTCATTTAAAATGATTATAAGCTCTTTTTTTTTTTTTTTTTTTACCTGCCCGAACAGGGAGTTAAGGATGCTCCTCAAATTGATGTCGGATGCGGAGGAAGCTGCGCTGGACCTCCTGGAGCGGCGGGACGACCTGCTGGAAGGCGGGACAGGGGAGCAGGAGGACGGGGAGGGACTGCCGAGCTGACCGCCGCCGCCGGCCGTGCTGCTCCTCTTCCGGTCCCTGGGCTCACACAGCGGGGCCCTGTCATCGGTGCTGTCCGAGAGGGAGGGCAGCCTGCGGGCGTGCGCGTGACAGGGGAGGTGATGCTCGGGGTCATCCGGGTGGTGGTGCTTCCTGCGGTGGTGGTGGTGGTGGTGACGGTGTGCGGGTTTGGGGTTCACCTCTCTGTCCGCCGGCTGAGGGGAACCTTGGGGCTTGGGTTTGCCCCGTGCGGCTGCGGCATGGCTCCCCTCCTGGCCGCCGGCCGCGGAGGGATGGCACAGGGGTCTGCGCGCGCTGACGTCGCCGTCCGCCGACCAGAAGGAGTCGTCTGGTTTTCCGCTGCTGTGGAGCGCGGCGGGACGGTGGTGGTGCTGATGGTGATGCTGACCTCTCCGGATCTCTGATGTCTGATCGGGGAGGTGTGTCGATCTCCTCGATGGTTTGAGTAAAGATGTGGTGGATTCAGATTTGGGGAAAGAGGCGCTCATCGCGGCGGATCCGATCTATTCCGCCTCCGCTGCTCTTTCATCCACATCATCTTCTCTCTGTATCATAACTATGTTTTTATATCTTCTATCAGTGGAGACCTTGTGCTTTCAGCTGAGCTCCAGCTCCCCACCTGACCGCGGTGCGGTATCCAGCCAGAGCGCGCTCAGAGGAGGAACAGCGGCTGCGTCGCTGCAGAGCGCGTCACCTGTTCATTAAGGTTTTATTTGACACTGACGTGGCCAAGGACACCCAGCAGACCTGAGAACTTTTAATTAAAAAAGCAGATGAAATTGCTCCGATTTTCACTGAGCAAATACGTCACAGGTAACAGCCTGATCAATAAAAGATCAAAGCACATGGACTCATTATTTTCTCTTGATTTTATGTCTCAATCAAACACAAAGGAGCGCGTTATTGTGACATTGCAGGTAAAGGAAACCAACATGTATTTTGTTGATTGTAAAAATTCAATTCCCAGCCCTGATTCTCAGCTGGATTTAGAAATTTGACATCATAATAATCTAACAAATGAATAAGATCAATTCTAACCAGTCTGTATTAGATCGGTTCTTTGTTGGAAGAGGACATTCTACCTTGTTTATTTCTTACCTCACACATTTACCTTTCCCTGCTGAAGAAAAACACAGCATGATGCAGCCACCACCATGTTTCATTCAAATTTGGTTTCTATCAGAGGACATTCTCTCACATTTTCTTCGTCTTACAGTCCTACATGTTTAAGATGTGCCTCTGCCTCCAGATCATCCATTACCGCCTCAGTATGATGCCAGGTGCTTCAGAGGCAACTTAATCAGCCACTGAAGCCTAAAGGATCAGGGTTAGGAGTCACTGCCCTACATGGCTTGTTTGCTTCATTCGACTTTGTCAGGCGTACTTTTAAAGATTTTCTAATTTGAGCTTTGAAAGCTTGCAGTACCTTCAGAGTCTCAATTTAAGTTATTGGCTGCCACCAATAACTTAAAAACTCTTAATCTCACTAACTTTGCAGTGAGCGACAAGCACCCTGTGACACACTGCTGCAGGGAGTATAACCTGCCCTTGATATCCCTCTGTATATTATATTCGGTATCTTTGAATTTAGTTCATAACACTAGTGATCTATATATTATATTCATTATTTATAATAAGTATTCATCTCTATACTCATTCAGTAAAACCCATGTCCTGTATTTATGGAACCATAATTTATCCTGCACTTGCTGCTATTGCCCTTCTGGTTAGACCTAAACTGCATTTCGTTGCCTTGTACCTGTACATGTGTAATGACAATAAAGTTGAATCTAATCTAATCTAATGTGATCATCCATCCATTAATTTTCCTTCCCTACTGGGATGGTGAGAGGTGCTGGTGCCTTTATCCAGCTCTCTACGGGCGAGAGGCGGGTTGCATCCTGGACAGGCCGCCAGTCCATCGAAGACCCTTATTTTATCATAATAAATGGGTTTTGGTCTTTATGGTACAGGCATATATGTAGCTTTAAACTAAGTCCACGGTTGTTAGATGGCATCCTACTATTACCGTTGCTCTCTAGCAAAGGTAATAGTAGGATAGTGAAACTCACCCATTCTAAGTCCTTCCTGTTCTGTGGCAAGCAACACCCATGCTGCACTCTCCCACTGAGACACAAGATGCTTTACATCCACGCCCTGCAGGACCAAGGCTTGACTTATGCAGCATAGGATAAGTTTTGGCCCAGTGAGGAGCAGTGTGCATGTGCTCTGAGAAGGTTGCAAGTACCTATTTGATCCCCACAGGCTGCATTCTGGGACTCTGAGCAACACCCTTAACCCTGCACTGCTCCCCGGGCGCTGCACAATGGCAGCCCACTGCAACCCAAGGGAATAGGTTAAATGCAGAGATGGAATTGTGGGACAAGGACAGTAAAGGGATTTAGGGATTAACATTTAAAAAATTGAATGTAGGTTTTCTTTTTTTATGTGAATGGGCCCTTTAAGAGTTCTTTGCTTTTGTAAAATTCAGGTTAATAAAACAATTAAGAAAATCTTTCTTTAAACAAAAGATGCAAATAAATGGCAGGCGGGTTACAAACAGTCATCCAAAGAAAAGCAACCCCAGACCTTCTTTCCTTTGGTTTTTTGGTGTTTTTTTTTTTTTTTTTTTGTAATGTGCATTTCTGTGTCAAACATGCCCTGTGGACACAATTAAGTCATTTTAATAGAACAGCTAAGTTATGCATTTTGCTTTTATTCTCTTTTTGACCTGGTTTATGACTGTCTCAATTTTTTTAATGAAAAAAAAGATACATTTTAACACATTCTATCTATCTAGTTGTAGTTTTGATCAGAAAGGCATTGTTTGTCTCTCATCATTGCACCTACAGGGCTTGTTTTATGTTCATAAAGAGAGCTGAGAGAGCCTTTCAGGGGGACGAAGTCCTCCACAGAAAACCTTCTCCAGTATCGATTACACTTCACAATACCCCTTTTGTTAGTGCATAATCAATACTGAAGTAGGGCTTGCACAGATGGCCTTATTCTCAAAAAGCTCCATTCAGCAGGCTGCTGTGGAGTTAATGCCTATAATTTGAAGCATAAGTTAATTTCTGTGATGTTTGCGTAAAAGAGAGAACTCTGACACCAGATGGTTATATAAGATACTCCACCATTTATTAAATGTACAGAAATACTGCTCAAAATCCACACGAGTGTTAAAGGACAAAATCCTTCATCCAAATGTAAACAAAATGAGTGTCCCATAGTACAGTGTGCATAAAGCAAATGCTGTGGATTAGCAGCACTGTCGGTTTGAACCCCATTATGCACAGCTCGCTGTAATAGTCAGCGTTTTCCGATGTCGTAAATGGCGTCTAAGTGATCGCAGTTTTGTAAACATTAGAACTCAACACGGGTACAGCCGAGGCGATTCATTTGCACTACCGCACATTTATCCACAAAGGCCTGTTGGATGAGTAGGGTTGTGGCTTTTGTAATGGGCACCGTACTGGGCTGCAAAAATGACAGTGTTCTAAAGAAATCATCACAGAACAACAGAGAGAGAGAGAGATACTTCATAAACATTTCACAGAACATACCGATCAAATCTATCCAAAACGATTTTTTATGGTCGGCTTTTTCAGTCGGATGACTCTGCAATCACTTTAGCGATTAAATCAAGACAACACAATAGTTAAAGCATCGGGGACAGTTGTTTCAGGACATGTCGAGGCATTCAGGGGGTTGGTTTCTTTCCACTCCATACGTATTTACAGAAATACAAACCTGGTATATCAAATACATCCAAATGAGAAGAGTTTAGTAAACGTTACCAAAAGTTGGTCACCTCCGATGTCGCGGCGCAGGCCTATTCACAAAACAACACGCTGAAAAGTGCTTATCTGTCCTTGTCCAGGGAAAACAGGACCGATTTACAAAGGGGAGCACGACTATCCGCCACGGCGGTAGGCGTGGGGAAAGACACAGCATCTGCAACTGTAAACATTCAAATCATAATGGACATTGGACCTCAGTTATCAAATCCGATTCATGATTTGGGTTTAAATATTTCAGCATGTATGGGTTTCTATGTGAAATAAAAAAAAAGATTTAATGTTATAATGCACCCAGCCCTTGAATGAAATATTAAAAGTCATCCCTTCCTGCTGATGGAACAGTTCTGTGCTGTTTTAATAATGTGCTTTTCAGAGTTTTTCAAGGTTTACAAAAAGAACAGATTATGGTGATTTTATGCAAGTTATGATGGATAATACAATCAATGAAAATGGGTTAACATTCTGATAGCAGGAGGTTAAGGTCATTCAGAGAAATACACACAATCTAAAGTGCTCATCCTGAAAATCTAAAAGAAAATCACCAGAAAATGTAGAGATATAAATATAAAAAAATACCAAATAATATATATTTTTAGCCCTTGTGGAAAATGTAGGCAGGATTTTCATGTTGTCAAAGACACCTAGTTAACAGAAATGGTTGGTTTATGAACGAGGCCACACAATAGTTTAAAACATTCTCTCTTCTATCCAACTCTTATGGAAGAGGATTAGGGTCACTGAAATTTTTTTTTTAAATTTTATTTCAGTTTAATATGGGAAAAAAGTCAGAATTCTGAGAAAAAAGTCGTCAGAATTCTAAGA
>NW_015151178.1:341362-349395 GCF_000732505.1 Cyprinodon variegatus
TGCTCCCACATCTCTTCCTTCATGGTGCCCTTCTACATTAAAATCCAAAATTCTGAGATTAAAGTCAGAATTCTGAGAAAAAAGTCGTCAGAATTCTAAGATTTAACTCAGAATTCTGAGAAAAAAGTCAGAATTCTGACTTTTTTCCCATATTAAACTGAAATAAAATTAAAAAATCAGTTTACTTTTTTTTTCAGTGAACCTAATCCTCTTCCGTAAACTCCATATCAGCCATTTAAAAGAGAAACCTGCGCTTCCAGTGTAAGAAATTCCTTTTTCATTCAGAACAAGAACAATCTAATGGTGATTGATTCGTTACAGCATTGATTTTTATGCAGATAACATTCAGTTATTTGTAATTCCACAGGTATAAATGTCCAGTATGGTATAGCATGTAGATAACAGGTAATTCTATGTGTATTTAAAATGCATTTAACAGTAGCTAATTAAGTCACCTTAACCATGATGGTTTATGTGCCATAAAGAGTGAAATCATATTTCACAAAACCTGTTATGAATAAACATATTTTCCAGATGTTCGAATAAAACCAAGAATTCCAAGAATTCCTTTTGATTAGGGTGTTTTTTTATACTTTTTCCATAAAGGCAGGAATGTCTAAATAACCCAGTAAATTTTCACACTTATTCAAACGTGTCATGGGAAAACAAAAGGAAGCACAAAGTGGAAGTTCTCACGGCTGTTGTAGATTGTAACCCACTCTGGCTCAAAAGTTTAAAGTCCTAGAGAACAAACCCTTGGTGGAAGGTCAGAGATCTGACCTGCCTTAAACCATTAATCTTGACCTGTCTATTTTAAGTTAACCAAAAAAGATCAACATGGTGGCTGCACTGCGCCACTTGTCCTGGATTTTTCCTTTGGAAATTCTCCAACAAGATAATCACAAAGACCAACATTAGCTGCTGCTCCAAAACCACGTTACCTCGTGTAAGCCAGATTAGGGATCATGGGTCTCAAAAGTTATGTGTAGGGATGACAACTTTGATAGGCTGCATGACATCATTGTATAATTTCCAGACACTTCCTTGTACTTTATGGTTATTGTATTCAAACTGCTCTGTTGTACTAACCTGACTACAAAGTCAACAAGTTTGTTTAACAAGAACAGCAAGTATCTTAAAGGACAAAGTTGGAGAGAAATAAACAGCAGTGAATCATCTGCATATAGGGAAAGTTTTATGCCACTAAACCATAAAATGTTTAAGGTAACACAGTTTGGATGAAGAGTCCAGTGTATAGGCAATAGAATAATAATTGAATAACCTGTGCTATGGCTCCAGGGATGAAAGAGCAGTTGATAAGAGAGGTCCAATGTCTGGTTATCTGCTGAGAGTCATGAGCAATACCATTAGAGCTAAAGAATATTTACACAGTGAACGTGAAAAGCTGGTCTGGAGGCAGAAAAAGAGTCACTCCCCAAACATACAGACACCTATTCTAAACTCCAACTGTCTCTCAATCAAAGTAAAGGTTTCTCACTTCAAACTATTTCCCTTCCCTGTCCTCTAAACGGCCCGGAGTAAAAATATAATCCAAGGCTTGTCTCTCTGCAGCAGCCACATTGGGATGCCACAGATCCACCATGAACACCACTCTGGGGCCATCATCTGGGCTGCCTGCACACACAACATCGATAAGAAAAACAAAACAATGACTCTTATTGGAAGGTTTTCTATTTCTCTGATTGGACAATGCCAGAGTCGATCTCTTCTTACCGTCATGGAAAGCCCTGTGGAGGAAGGAGTCGTCAAAGAGCAGACAGCTGCCCTCAGACCAACACTGTGGCTCTCCACCAACAACAAGCTCACAGGAGGGAGGCACTCTGAGACCTGGTAGAGAGAAAATGAAAGCTTTAACCAATGGGTCAAATGTTATGCCCTACTATTTAACTAGCAACCATAGTGTCTGCAAAGAATAAATAGGACTAGCTGCAGTCGTTTCTCAGAGAACGATTGGAAAAAAAAGCTAAGCTCAGGTGCAGAGATAATGACGTCTGGCACATTTCACTCATGTGCCTCCATTACTCAGGAGAGTTCAGTCTAAAGAGCTAAAGCAGCTGATTTACAATATTGGCTTGTTTTTTGTTTTTAAACACCATCTTCTGCTGCAGCAAGGTAATCAGACTTGGATACTTATTCATGTACGTTCATTTAGCCCTCTTACCCAGGTGGCAGCGCAGTCTGACGTTTGTTGGGCCGTAATGTTCTGTAATGAGAGCTCCAGGCGTCAGCACAGAGAAGCAGGCATTTCCAAAGACGTTGTTGGCAATGAAGGTGCGCAGCTGACCCAGCACCCGCCACGCCCGCGGACATCTCCTGACATTAAGGACCAAAGGGGTGCCTTGGTTTACAAGGTAGTAAGTCCACCATTGGCCTCGAGGCGTGTTGTTGGCCTTCCAGCCTGGTGGGAGGGAGGAGCCGCTGCGGGCCGGCGGTTGGTGGTAAATGCTTTCAAATTCAGCTAGAAGGGCAGGGAAGCTCTGCTCAAGCAGCTCCACATCGTGTCTCTGTACTTCTCTGGAGAAGAAAGGGGCTGAGGGTAGGTCGGGGAGAAAGAAGACTTCCGGTCTCTGGATAGTTGGCCGGCTGTTGAGGTACCGACCTTGATCGCGGACTCCTTTGTGTACTCGGCCCATACCCGACCAGGTGTAACGCTTGGCATATTCCTGCAGGCTGTGGTAGAGCCTCTGGTTCAGGCTCTCCCCGGCGCTGGTGCATCGGAAGCACTCTGATGATTGGCAGAAAGCAAAGCCGTTTTGCTCTTCCAGGAGGGATCCCTGTTTCCCTTTCCCTCTGCCCCGACAGTCCGAACTCATGAAACCTCCAACCACCCCTCCGATCCGCCCAGGCCCAGACAGATACCTCCCTCGCAACGGGCTGGTGCCGTGCTCGCGGCCCACTCTGTAACAGTACCACATGAACAGCAGTAGCACACACACAGCTATGGCACAGGCACAGATCTCACATTCCCTGACAGACTGCATCCCCCCAGCCACCATCTCCCTGACGCTCTCCAGCGACCACTCCATCCTGCCTCTGGGCTGATGAATCCTGCAGTAGAAAGTGCTGACGGCGATCGGTTAATGTGTCTCTGCTTGATTGTGACACCAAACACGGGCTGTTATGGAGTCTGGTGTCAAGTGGCTCTTGTCGCCGCCGCTGATGTAAACAGTCTGCTGATTTGATGTGACACTCCTGCTCTTCGGGTCTAGCATTTCAGCGCTCTGCAGCGAGGGCAGGTTTCTACATGCATGGTGTCTGGTCTGCTCCTCGGCTTCTTCTCTCTGACAAATGCAGACATCCCAGAGACCTCACCAAGGTGATCTGTTCTCTGCAAAACAAAGACAGACAGAGAAGAAAAGGGATAAAGAGGATGTAACATTTCACGGTGTTGGAGTTTGCTAAGATGGGGTGGTTTTTATGGCTTCTAAACCTAAAAAGCTTCACATCCTGCGGTTCCTACAGCTTATATCACATAATGAGAGCTCAGAGAAAGCACTGAAGAGAACAATGTTTTCTTTGGTATAAAACAGTTCAACGCTACCCCTCCCCGACCTGCTGCTAACTGCTGATTATCTGGCTTAAAGAAGGCTGCAGCCATTTCCCCATTAAAAAATATACACTTGCTTGTTTAAAACAAGCAATATTGCGGCAAAGACACCTGAAGTGCAACATTCATCCATCTTATCAACACGCAGTTGATTTTTAATAGAGGAGCTACAAGCTGCATGATGGTTAAACAGCTGACTGCTGTGTGTGAACTCCAGCAGGTAGCCCACCCCAACTAATTACTCAGCTAAAAGGGAATAGAAATAACCTTTACTGTCCCTCAGAGGAGAAATTCAGCAGGAAAGGGAAATGTAATTAGCAGAAAATGCAGCTTCACACAAGGGTCAAAACCGAAAAAACAAAGAAAGGTGACTGGGCAGTAAAAGCAGATGTTCAACACTAGAAAAAGGTAGCATAATAAAAATTAAAGGAGAATGCAATGAATAGGGGGACTTTTAAAACATGCAAAATGTTTTTGGATATATATGGAGAAAAAACTCCTATGCTGACGTCAAAATTTGTGCAGAGGTAAGTAGAGTACCCAAGAATTGTACTAAAGTAAGAGTAGAACCACATCATCATATGTTACTCAAATAAAAGTAAAAAGTAGTCGACCAAAAAGCAAAAAAGTAATAGTAAAAAACGTAAAACAAAAAAAAGTATTTGGTAAAAAGGCCATTTCAGTACTGAGTAACTGATCTACTTACTAATTATGATCTTAAAAACTGATTTAATATTAGATTAGATTAGATGAGCTTTATTAATCTCACAGCGGAGATATTCACTGGTCACATATTGGCATAGTACTTAAAGAAGGTACAAACAAGGAGGAAAAGGTGCATTCGGAATAAAAATAAATAAAAATAAAAAATACAAGGGAGTAACACAGAGATGTGAGGTGACATATGTACAATCAGGATGGCTTATATACAGGTGGATTGACTTTTACATTAAAGTGTAGTAGGTAAGGAACAACGGTGAGGTAGTGGTATGACTATTATATCCACATATATTGCACATTCAGCATATTGCACAGAATATTGCACAGTCAATAAATAAAAACTAATATATTTGCACAGTGGTTTTTACAGGAGTTATTGTGGTTATAGTGCATTATTGTAGAGTCTGGTGGCAGCAGGAATGAATGACCTGCGGTAGCGCTCCTGCTTACAGACAGGGTGTCTTTTACAAAATTATTTAAAATTAAACTGAATATAAAGTTAGGTGTAAATTCTGGTGTTTAAAAGAATGAGATAAAAAAATAAACATTTAACATTAAGTAGTTACCAAATATGTTTAGGTGGAGGAAACACTTTAATACATTACAAAACTTAATAAATCAATAGTTACAGTATGTTAGAATGGGGTAAATTACAGAAAACCTTTTACTGCACTTTTAATTGTTAAAATGACATGACAGCCTCAGCAGATGGAAATAACATTAAACCAATTAAAATTAAGTACAAAGAAAATAAGAAATGGTCTCTCAATGGTGCAGATTTACTTAAAACAAGCTGGTTTTTAGGTGTAGCAAGACAGTTTACTTAGCTGAATAGTGATACTCAATCATAGTTTGCTCTGGTAGAACTGAAAAGTACAACTATTATTAAAAGTAAACTTTTTTTTATCAAATTGTTACTCAGGTAAATTAAACTACTACCCACCTATGATTTTGCTCCATGACCTAATGGAGTAATATTCTGCACAAAGAGCACCTGGAAACTAATACTACATGCAAAATTAGTTTATAATCAATAAAATCAATTAATCTAAATTTCTGTAAATGAAGATTTATTTTCCACTAATGCATTTATTGGGCTTCCAAAGCTCAGGGTGACACCAGTTGATCATGTTTTGTTCCTCCAGCTACAAACATTTATTTTATTTTATTTTTATTGTTTGCTGTAAAACTTACTTTAGAAGCATTTTCACAGATCAACTTTTGTTGCCCTTTAAATCCAGGTCACCTCGCAAAGGGACCAATGAAATAAAAGGTAGTGGTTGAAATGAATATATGTCATTCCTCATCTTTATTTTGAACCTTAACAGATTAAATAAAGTGATTAATCGGATTTCATAGGAAAGGAATTGGACATTAAATGTATAAGCCTAATATTTAGCAGGAGTTTATCTAAAGAAAATAAATTAATATAAGAGATACTTTTTTTCACTGCAATCAATCATGAATAGATGCTCCAGTTAAAGGTGTTAGAGAAATGGAAACAAGAAATAACAGCAGTTAAATCTTGTTAGAGATGGAACATTCAACTGTCCTGAGATCAGAATATGCAGATTTTACCTTGATAAAACAAACATTATTTTTAATATCTTTTTATGACACGCATCACTATTTCTAAGTCTATAAATCCATCAACCAGAAGCATGAATGTAGTTAATCTTTAATGTAGGGCTGCAATCAATAATTATTTTGCAAATCTAATAATCTATTGATAATTTTTTCAATTTATTGATCGATAATTGATTGCAAAAGGTTCCTTAAAGAACAGTTTTTACTAAATTAAACCAGGTGAAACTAAAAATGTTCCAACTGAGGAGTTTTGGATAGAGTAGGCTGACAGGCGAAAAAGTTTTACTATCTTAAATACAAACATTTTTATATATTTTGATTTTTATCTTTCTGTATTTATGCAATTTTCTACAATTTTAGTATAATTGCTGCTGAAGGCGGGTCGCTCTGTCAAATAAAGGCATTGTTTAGATTCTCTATACTCCAGTAAATGTTTAATCGATTACTAAATTAATTGATGATTAATTCAATAATCGATTAATCAGATTAATTGTTTCAGCCCAAATTCTTGATGCAATTCAAAACAGATGAGGCCTCAGAGACAACAGGAAAACAGTATGGGAGGAGAAATGCTTGATCCCTCCATCTTTTTATATATATGCTTCATTTTCACGTGGTATTTTCTGATCTCTAGTCATCTGAGCATACCGGCCGAACATAATGCAATGATCCTTTGGTCTGAGCATAAGTACCCATATAGGTCTGCCTCTTTATGCTATAGGGAAGCAGATTGCCATCTTGATTCACTGCGTGTAATAAACACCTGCAGGACCCGAACATGGCTGCACACACACACAGAACAGAAGCTGGAATCCAGCCTTCCACACATTCCCCTGTGCTGCACTTTATAAAGCCATGAGTCATGGGCACATTGCTGCATTTAAAACAAATCTGCTTCTTTCCTGTTTCTGGGTACCACACACACACACACACACATGCACACAATTACATAAACGTAAACACAGTTGAAACCCACCCACATGTATAATTGGCATTCATAGGCTGCTCAGCAGGAGCTGCATAAATGGCTCCTAAGAGAGAGAGAGGGGGGGTTGGGGTTACTTGTTAGTATCATAAGAAGGCTGCATTACATGAATGTGATTATATAATGCTGATGGACCAGCAGCCACAAGGCGAGGAGTGCAATGCGTCAGCTGGGATCAGAACTCCACGATGCGCTCTCACCAAAAATGGTCCGGTTCTCCTGCTCCAGCAGATCCTCCCCTCCATCCTGCCTGACAGCATGAGGACGCCCCCACACCCCACGCCTCACCACCAGCAACCCAGCTCCTGTTAGGTGAGATAAACCCAACAGATGTGCCTCAAATCCCCCCCAACCTCAGTGTTTCATTCCTCCACAGATAATCCTTTTCTTTTAAAGCCTTCAGAGATACAGCTGCTGTTAAACTAGAGAGAAAAGGAGCTGATCCATTGGTAAACAAGCATCCAGCTGCTGCGTGGATGTGGCGCTGCGCTGCTCCTGCATCCCTACCTATTCAGCGCGCGTGGCTGCGGCCGCGCGGCTGTTCCTCCCGGCTCCTCTGCAGTGCAAACAGCAGACGGGTATCGCTCACAGACTTCACAGGAAACCGCTCCAAATCACACAAAGACGCACGGAACCGGGACCTCCGAGCATCTATCGGAAGGAAAAACATCAAAATAAAATAAAAATAAAAATATGTATTAAATTTAGCCCTACCGACGGAGAGGAAACCCTGTCCGGGCTGGACAGCACAGACGGAAAAGCCTTCAGAAAATATTGAGGTAAATACTGACGTTTCTCTGGGGAGGACACCCAGAGTCCAAAATGATGGGGAATGTCCACAGCTGGTTCCGCTTTATCCTTTCAAAATAAAAGAGACATTTCATTCTTTGGAAATATCAACAAATACGCTGAAAAATGATCAAGAAATGAGTAAAAAAAATCTTTAAATTCAGTCTATTTCCCCTTAATTTGAGTAGGTAAATAAGATAATTTGCCAACAGAATGAGTAGTTTTGCTTTTAAAATAAGATAATTAGATAATATGCACTTGAAATAAGACAATGTCATTGTTTTTTTTCTTATTTTAAATGTATATTGTCTTATTCCATTGGCAAAGAGTCTCACTTACCACCTAATTTCAAGAAAAAATGCACTTATTTAAAAAAAAAAAAAA
>NW_015151178.1:350830-360286 GCF_000732505.1 Cyprinodon variegatus
GTTAGGGGGAATTGTTGATCTGGCTCAGGTAGGTTCAATTTGCATGTTTCTAAACCATATCAAGGCTTTGTTTTTGGTCCCCTCTATAAAGCCTCGATCTCAACCCTATTTCTGACATTTTGAATTCAAAATGCTTCCTGGAAGGGAAGCAAAACATCTTCAAACTTGGAAACAAAGTCCAATGGATTGTTTTTTTATTTATTTATTTTTTACTTTTTTGGTATTGCTGCTGCTAATTTGCTAAATCATGGCTTTCTATCTAAACCGAGTCTAAACCAGAAGAGTGATCATCATAGAAGGAGGCCAATGGAGGAGCTGCAGAGATAGCAGCATAATCATGTTAAAATGACTCAGTTAAAGATAGATATAAAATTGTTCTTCACACAAGCTTTCAACCCAGCAAAAAATATGTGTATTTAGAACTGAAAGCTGGAATAATTTTAAGCTGTTAAAGGTTGACTGAGGAAGCCTCATTACTAATATATTTTAACTTCCTTCTTATTCATTATTTTATTTTCTTCAATCAAAAAAACTTGAGTGATAAGATCTGGTTTTGGTGCAGCTCATTGTTCCCAAACAAGCTCAGAGGTTTTACTTTGAAGGTAAAGTTTTTCCATTTCCTATTTTGCAGCAGAAATCTCTTCCGCATATCGGCTGCAGACAGCATTTCCCAAGATGCACCGCGGCCTGACTGCTTTCATCACAGCCATCATCATGGGCAGAGTTCAATGCAAACACAACAGTAGCTGGAGGCCATAAAGACTCTTGGTTTTAACTGAAATTCTGTTGCTGGATCCATTAAACTTTACCTGGAAAACAAAATAAAACCATTAATCTACAGAAAAATAACCTACTGATTAAAAAACTTGGAAAAAAACTGTATCTCATAATGCGTTTAATTTGTTTTGTTGATTTATTTTGAGTTTGGACTAATATTTAACTGCATCAAATTATTCTCTCTGCTCCTTAAAGCTGTTTTTGATTCATTTAATTTGAGGTTTATAATAATTAGTGGGCTAATCATTTTATTATAGCGCTTATTAATAGTCGATGTCACCTTAATGTTAAACTACATGAAAAAATCCATTCCCAGCTATGTGAAATCCAGGTCCATCTAAATTCAATAAAGCTAAATTAATTCAGACATACCGAACGATGATTAAAAACAGTTTAATTCAATCCAATTACAATGATGTCACATTAAAAAGATTCTCACATAGCAGTTTTAATAATCTTTTAGATTTGCTTATTTCAATTTTTAACCAGTGAATAATACTTGGGTGGCTTTTTTCTGCAAAATAAAAAGAAGAGGAAAAATGTTAATCAGCAGAGTGTGTTCAGGCCTTCAATGACTTTAGGTTAAGAAAATGATCTCAAGCTTGATTTATGTTTCAGTTCTTAACTGCTGCATAAAACTAGTAAATATCTGAGCTCAACAGCTCATATTTTAGGCTTATTTAAAACATCTTTGTATTGTTATTTCTAAAATATAACTACATTTATACCAATACGATAGATGCAAACAAGCCTTGACCTTTGACCAACATTTGCTTCCTAAATTAGCCCAGATGTCTGCTTATGGTTTAAGGAAAATAAGCTAGAAGGCTAACTGTCAGTAAACTGAGTAAACTTCATCATTTAGGTGTTTTTTAAATAGCGGCTGTTTGATTGGACGTTTTACTTTACTTACATTTGAGCACAGAGAGTTTTATTTTCTCATCCTTAGTTGCTCCAAACTGGCTTCTATGCATATTTCTAATGACGTGGTGTAACAGCAGCAGTGGAACAGGGAAAATGTGAGTGGAAAGAATCTGTCACGTTTGTTTGTAGAAAAGCACTGATAGCGACATGAAGGAAGACGGAGGGCTGAGAAACATTGCAGATGATGGATCAGATTCTGTGATGTGAGACATTCCTATCCTTCCCCTTTTATTAGATTTTAAATGTATGTGATTATGTTTCAGGTTCTGTTTTAGTTTTAATGATATTTGATGTTATATTTAATGATATTCTTCAATGCTGTTATTAATAGCAGAGCTCTAAAACTATTCAGCTGCTTAAGAAGGACTTCTGTTTAACTCGATTCAGTTTATTTATATAGCGTCAATTCACAACACATATCATCTCAAGGCACTTTACAGACAATTCAACCAGATCATACAGTCAGATTGGTTCAGTTTTCTAGAAAAATCAGCCGATAGCATCGACTTTTGACTCGACAGCAGTCAATGACCAAAATGAATTAGTCTATTTTAAGAATAACAATAAACTAATTCAGTATTTTTATGTTTTCTATGCAAACACAAGGAGCAAAACGGAAGATTAACTTGTTTTTGTATCCATTGTAAAGAATAGTTTTTAAAATGTAATTTGTATCATTTAAGGTAAAAACTTATTCTTTCTTTTTGTACTTCTGTAGTAAAAAAAAGTATGTTGTAGAACCTGTATATTTTTACTTAAATGACTTCAATCAGTACTTTCATTTTTAACAGTTTTATTTTGAAACAATTATCTATAATTTTACTGACGTAAATATTTGGGCTCTGAGCGCCTGTGCTATAATAATTAGCTGGATTAAGAAAATCAGTTTGATTAAAAGTTGAACAAATAATCAAATTTGATTTTTGCTTGTTTCTTTAACCTAGCAGTATACAGGTGTAATTCTGCCACTACTGCTTCCACCTCTGGACTAAATAAAACTAAAATTATGAATTAAAAGCCTTCATACATCTGCAGCTCCCCCCCCTGCCTGTCATAATCACTTCCCTGTCTGTTTTTTATGCGCTGCATTCATTCAGTCAGTCAGATCATCAGCCTGTTTACATTCAGAGAAAGCACATAATATTAAAGGTGAATTTTGCAGAGACATGCTGCAGTGCAGTGACTCAGCGGTAGATGGCGCCATTGCTGCGCTTCTATGACCCAGCATCATGAACAGGCTCCCAATCAGCTAAACACGTGTTTTGGTGATAATTAGTGATGATAATAACAGGTGGGGAGGGGGTTTCTTTTTAAAGGTAATGTGAAGATAATCAACTCCAGGGAGACTGCCCCATCAAATGTGGACCCCCACCTGCTGAAGTCCTGCTCCCAGACCTTCACTCTGACTTCATGCAGTTGGCTTCTGCATCACAAACCAACATTGTTTCTTTATTTCTGCAGAAGTTTTCATGAGCCTCTTGTAAAATTCAGTAGTGTGCAGATTTGCATGAGGCAAAGGTTTATTTGTCTTGTTTTTTTTCTGGACACAATGCGGTGCTTCATGTTCAGCTATTTGAAGAAGTATTCACGCCATTTTGATTGTTTAACTGTAAAATATTTCAGTTTTATTTTGTAAAATAATTAACAAATTAAATGTGTGCAATGGTAAAGAAAGACATGCATCCTTTTCCTCCCACTTTACATCCATCTATGCAGGTAGCAAATAGGTCGGCGTTCCAGGCCATGAAGATACCCCCCAAATTAGATTAGATTAGATTAGATTAGATTCAACTTTATTGTCATTACACAGGTACAGGTACAAGGAAGCGAAATGCAGTTTAGGTCTAGCAGCAAGTGCAGGATGAATAATGGTTCCATAAGTACAGGACATGGGTTTCTACTGAATAAATATAGAGATGAATACCATTATAAACAGAATTTTACTGATAGATTTGTCCAATTTTTATTTTTTATTTTTTTTTTATTTATCCTTTATTTAACCAGGTAATACCCATTGAGATTAAAAATCTCATTTGCAAGGGAGACCTGGCCAAGATAGGCATCAAAATTACATCACATCATTACATACGTACAAATACACACACATAATAGCCAAATATGTACTTACCGGTACAATAAAATTTCAATTAAAACATTGACATGTGAGGGAGTCCAACTCAAAACAGCTCATTCTCAGCTTAAAAGTATACAAAGGAATAAATATAATATATAGATGACTAGTGTTATGAACTAAATTAACAGCTGGATATGTACCAAATATAATATACATTTAGATATTACTATAAATAGGGTTTTTTACAGATATGTACAATAGCATAATATACAGATGACTGTTATTATAACAGAGTTTGCAGGTGAATATGTACTATGAATATTGTACAGATGGCTGTTACTATAGGCAGAATTATGAGCATAATATACAACTAACAATATGGAAAACTGCCGTGGGCCGACCTCTTCCAGCCGACCATCAAACTGGCCAGAGAAGGATTTCCTATTCCTGTAATCCAAGGCGCCTTCATCAAAACATTGCAGAAAATGAATCCATATGCTATGAAGAGAATATGACTCAGTGTGGCTGAAAATCGTAACAAAGCTTTATGTTTTTAACCCTTATGAGGAAGGTATATTCGGATGAAAATGGAAACAGGATGAAGACTGGAGACATCATTAAATTTGAGAAACTGGCCGACGTCGAAGGATAGTAGAGGATTTGGTCAGAGACGTGCAGGAGGAAGGTATTGTCAGAACACTTTCCTCAGGCTCTCTTTCTATGTCTGCATGACTCAGGGATTCAATTATAAATGAGTGAATTAATTTGATCTGTATGCACCACAGCAATCTCTCAGACAGCAGCTGATCTATTAAGGTCAGGATTTATAAGCTGGTTTGGTTTTTATGATTTCTTTCGTTTGATTTGTTGTTTTTTTCCCCAGGAGGAGTCCTCACACTGGAGAACTTGGCATCATATAAGGTTAAAGTGACTGATGCGTGGGTTAGGCTTGTCCCGATCCGATCCACGTATCGGATCGTGACGCCGATATTGGCAAAAAAAATGCGTATCGGCAAAGCATGTAAAATGCCGATCCAGACTGCCGATCCAGTTTTTTAAAAAAAATCCGGTCCGTATTTTCCAATTTCGCCGATTGAAACGATCCATTCCACTATTTTGCGCCAGTGTTCCCCTGTTTTGCATTTTTATTAAAACTTACAGTAATACTTGCACCTTTAACTGTTTACGGTTTTACTGTTCACTGTGCAATTTCAGATTGCTATTCATAATTTTGTCCAGTTTGTGTTTATCTCTTAATAAACAGGTAAGTTTGTTGTTACCAAGCATTGTGTTTTATTCAATCTCACCTAATTTAGCTGGCTAGATGTTATCAAGAGTACTAAAACCCTTTTCAACATGAGTCTTACAACTAAGGCTGAATACTTTAACTTAAACTTAAATACATGCTCGGATAGGCTGGTATCGGCCAGTATCGGTATTGGATCGGAAGTCCAAAAACAATATCGGTATCGGATCGCAAGTGCAAAAACCTGGATCGGGACATCTCTAGCGTGGGTCGTCCCTATGGGGGACTACCAGATGTACATAACCCCTCCCCCCTCAGGAGGAGCACTCCTCAGCCTCGTCCTCAACATCATGAAAGGTTGCTGCTGGATGCAAACATCAGATTTTTGGATTCTCTCTGTAAAGAGAATGAAACGTAGTGGGAAAAAAGACATTTAAATGCTGTGTTATGGTTATGAAACTTTATCCTAATATAGGTCATGTGGGAAGAGTTTTAAAATTAGCCATTGGACTATAGAAACACATTGGGGATCCAAACTTCCTATCAGATTAAATAACTATTGAATTAACAGGTCCATAATTGACCAAGTCATTTAAATAGATACAAGATTTCTTAAGTAAAGGTTTTATTACAGCTACCCTAAAGCATATGGTGTCACGGCTCAGAACACTGGACCCAGTATTCAAGGCAGACAGACAATCGGATAATTCAAAAACATTTATTTAAAAACGGTGGACTTGCCATAAAAGCAAGGACGTCTAAGGCTTGAACCTCTGCTTTTATAGTTCAGTCCGAGCCCAGAGAAGAAGGTTGATTCCAGTCGGTCGGCTAACAACAAGATGTAGCGCACGTCACCCAGAGAGTCCCAGACTAGTCCCAGAGGACGGAGAACAAGAAGTAGATCAGATCCGAAGGGTGGTAGGATAATCTAGAGAGGGAAGCCAAAGCTGGTGTCGAGGACGTGCTCAGGATTCAGATCCAGGAGCTCAGAAGTCAGAAGAGGTTCCAAAGGGAAATCCAATTCAGTGACAGGATTCAGATCCAAGTTCTGCAAACAGGCAGAATCCAGCAGGAGTCCATAGACAGGTCAGGCAAACAGGTCAGACGGGAACAGGCAGGCTCAGTGATTGAGAGGCAGAACAGGTAAGGATCAGATAATCAGAAACAATAAAGTAATGCTGAAACACTTTCACCACTCGCCCCAAGAATAATCTGGCACTGATGACTTGAATCAGACAGGTTGAAATGAGTAATCCAGACTGTCATCAGTACCAAGATCATGACATATGGTGCATGTCGCTGTAACAGGGATAGATTAATTACATCTAAAATGGAGATTGAAATCAGAGGGGATGCTTCCTTAAATAACTTGCTTGTAAGGGGACTCAACATACAAAATTAAGGCTTAAATGACTAAAACATTTAGCTAACTCTGAACGCTCAACTGGATCAAAACAATCCAAACACAGAGGTTCTAAAGAACTATATAGGTACTTCTGATGCTGCCTCAAAAAGATGAAGATGAACCAATCATATTTAGAAGGATCTAATTTTTAATATAATTCATCTTATTTATAAAGAAACCGAACAATTCGTTAAATATTCAATTATTCTTATTCTCCTCTATTAGTGTTCATATGTTGCTCTTGTTTTAGGAAGGGTCATTTTATAGAGCAGCAGATGTTTATTTTTCAGATAAAGTAGGATTTCTGTAGACGTGTAGAAGGCCAAATTCTGTTAATTTTTGTAGCATTAAACCAAGGAGCAAGACTACTAAGTAACCCCATTCAAAAAATATCAATACCGGTATGTGAAGGGAAATACATTAAATGGTTACCTTCAGTAGTATTTTTCAGTGATACAGAAAGATAACGTATTTAAAAAATTCCCGAAAATGTATTATTGCAAAACTATTGCATTACCTGATAAGAATCTGCACAAGTTTTGAACTTTCTGGGTCAACTGTCCCATTTTATGACCGAAGTATCCTCATTTCTGCTCCCATAATCCTCTTGCTGCAGCCAGGTTTCTGTAAGACAAGGTAAACGATAAATGTCCTGTAATTATTTAGCACATTTTCAAGTAAGAAAACTTTACCAAGCCATTTACACTACATTTATTCACTCACCCATTCACGCCCACTCTCACACTGATGGTGGCAAGCTACATCCATCTTCTCCCGTCAGGGTTGGGGTGGGGTTGGTACTTATCTCCAGCAGTCAGTGGGCGAAAGCCAGGCACAGCCTGGACCGCTCGCCAGTCCATCGCAGGCAAATCCAATCAATGCTTTTTAATTTCTGTCTGTGTGATCTGTGTGCATCCTAAGAGCTGAGAGTTTCCACAACATTTTATTAAGCTTTAATAATAAAATATTAAATATTGACAGGCTTTTACCTACAGGCTCACTTCATTTAGTTTAGTTTTTTAGAGTAAAGTTCTGTGAAGGTATGATCTGTAAAGTTACCTTTGCTCTGGCAGAAATATATCATACTTTTAAGCCTTTGGAAAAAGGAAACCTTTAAAATTAGATTTAAAATAATTCTGCTTTGTAATATTTTGTTTTAAAATGAAACTAAAAGCCTGTTTTAAGGGTGTTTTCTCTTTTAGATGCAAGGTGGTATCACCTAAGATAAATAAATGACCAATCTCTGCAGGAAGGTTGGGAAGTTTTACAAATAAATTAAAATATTGACCACCGAAAATCTGTTCATGTGTCTCTCCTGATCTAGTGCTTCTTCTGGTACCAATCCAGAACTTGCAAACCGTCTTAACAGATTTTGCTCCAAAGTCTTCCCTCCGAGGACTGGAATCATACAGCTGTCAGACTTTTGTAATAAGGTTGAAAACATCAGCATCTTCCACATCTTTTCATTTCTACTGCAGTTTATTAGGAACTTTTTTGTGCAGTTTCTTGAAATGATTTGTTTGCATGTTAACCTTTTGTCTTCATGATTGTAATGGTGTGACTTTAACTGAAAGAAAGCATCATTCATAATTATTTTCACTTCTTTATTTAATAAGGCAGGTCATCTACTTTTGTTTTGGTATTGGTTTACGTTCTACCCAACATTCAGTGAAACTTACTCAGATTTCATGCTCTATTTAATCTGTAATTACTTCTCTAATAGTTTGCATTTAGCTGGAATCTTTTCTGTATCAGATTACAGACTCAGAGCAGTGAGATAAGATTTTCCTTCTGTTTACTTCCAATTGAACATGAAATCTGAAGCCAAAAAAAAAAAAAAAAATAGAACAAGCTAATATACTTCCCTCCCCAGGCCACTCTGTTAGAAAACACTAGTTTAGTTATTCTGAATATTTATGCTATACAGAACGTTTTCAGTCTTGTAGTAGAGCAAGTGAATTATTTGTGATAGTTGTTAACTAGCCAAAAAAGGCATGGTTTTCTCAAGTATTTTTTTAAATACAATTTTCATGGAAAGGTTGTTTCTTTGACCATAACAGCAATCCTTGGCAACCAGTTGCTTTCAGAAGTCACTCGTTGGTAATTTGAATTCTGTAATTTGATTTGTTTCTAGACCTATTAAATCTGAGCATCTGAAAAAAAGCACTGTGTACTTTTCATACTTTTATTTATAATCTAATTCAGTTTATGTATGTGGTGCCAATTCACAAGCTACTTCATAGAAACAATTCAAACAGATCATCCAGCCTCATTGGTTAGACGTTTTCTATCTAAGGAAAACCAGCTGATTACATCCAGTCATTGATTTTTCAGGATTCACTCCTCCTGGATGATCATGAAGCAACAGTAGATATTTCATTTGATTGTGTTGTTGTCGACTGTACAGAAATCACTCACACTGAGCGGGCATGCATGCAGCAGCAGTGGAGAGGAAAACCCCCTTTTAACAGGAAGCAAACCACCTGCAGAACCAGGCTCAGTGTGAGAGGCCATCTGCTGAGGCCGACTGGGGTTCAAGGGGACAGAAGCAGAGATACAGAAAGAAGAACACAGAAGCACTGATCCATAAATACTTTGCATGTCAGAAAAAGTGACAGTAAAACCTGCTCTGTCGGTGCCTCGGTCTGGGAAAGAAACAGTTGAGCTGGAAAACTATGAGCCAGTTTTCATGTCAAAAGGGAGTAGAGAGAGCATATAGCTGAGCCCATATCTAGGAGAGAAACTAGACTAAGCACTGGAAGATATTTATAAGAAATGTAATAACAATACATAATAAAATTCCAGTAAACTATAAATACATTTGTAGACATTTAACAACTCTGAAAAACTATTGCACTGCATGTATCCCTGCTTTCTATATGATGAAGCTCAATGGCCCGGTCATATTCAGAATTCAAACTTCTGAAAGGACTTTAAATATGAAATTTTTACATACTGTCCAAGAAATGATAAGTGTTTTTAATTAAGAGTATTTTTCATGTGAATGTGCTTTACTGGAGGCATCCATGT
>NW_015151178.1:360631-363436 GCF_000732505.1 Cyprinodon variegatus
ATACAGCACTGGGACTTACCGCACTGGCCGATACCGCACCGTGACGTCACTGCTGGAAGATGGCAGGAGGGACGGGTTACTATATTTGGGCAAAAATGGCCGTTCCCAGACTCATCGATTGCAATTAAAATTATATTTTTATTTCTTTACTGATTAGTGCTAAATTCATTAAATCACTGCGAGCGTATAGGTTTTAGCTATAAATAATGATCTATTGGTCATTCATTGCTGACTGGACTTTTCCTTTAAATCATATTCAAGATGTGAAAATGTTCTAAAATAGTGAAAAAAAAAAGAAATTTGTGTGGAAAATCAGCTGAAATTAAAATTGATGCGAAAAGCTGAACAAAAGATGAATTCCATGTCTTCCTCCATCGGTCTCACATTCATTTGCTGTTTTCTTTCTGATTCTCCTGACAGCCATCGGTCTGAATCACATCTTTGCTGTCAGTCATTGCTTTTCTTCTGGCAGCAGCCCCCCTCCTCCATGGCCTCTACTGTGCTGAAGTCTCGATCGAAGACGCTGGTGATTGGAGGGAGTGGTGGGAGTATGATCACAACGGGCCTGGCCTCTGTATGTATCCATGGCAACCAGACTAATTGCAATTAGGATTAACTGCTGCATGCCGATTCTGCTCACTGTTGTCAAGCTCTGTCTTCAGGATCACTTTAATCAGTAGATTCTGTGTTCAGTGTGTTCAATCAGTATGTTTTCCTCTCCTGCAGGCCCTCATCAACCACCTTTGGTTTGGGAAGAGCCTTAAAGAGGCCATTGATGCGCCTGTTGTGTTTGTTGACTCTGAAAATGCACTGAAGTTTGAACCCAAATGTGATAAAGTAATGTGTCTGTGACTGTTTTCAGGTGTCTGGTAACACGCTTAACCTTATTGTAACCTTATTGTGTTTTTTTTCTGCCTTTATCCTCAGGATATATTTAAGCCATTCAAAGCGTTGGAGCACAATCAGAAAGAAGCAAACCAATTCTACAATGTGGTTAATTTAATTGAGACAAAATTGGGCTGCATCTGTGCTGTGTCTGAGCAGAGGAAGAAGAGAGAAGCAGCTGGTTGCTGACACCTGTGGTCAGTAATGCTGGCCACTGAGGATCTCCTGAAAATGAACCAGATCTTCTTGCAGCAGAAGGGGTCCGTTGTTCCAGAGCATCACTGAGCAAGATGCAGAAAACCGGTTTATATACTGAGCCTTTGCAGAAGCAAGTTTGTACATGTTTTCATCTATATATTAACTTCATGAATTCCTAACATGCAAATTTTGAGAAAATACCTTAGTTTGACTGTTAGCTTCAAACCCCTCTTGCAATATGAGCTTTTATGTGTATTTTTAGTATTTATTTATTATTTTGCAGGAAGGATTTATATTAAATTTGCTAAAAAGGAGAAGCCAAGGCTAAAAGATACCCATAGAATTATGGCTGAAATTCAGGAAATAATCAACAAATCCTGCAAGTTCCTGAAAACCCTACTCAGGTTTCATTGTCTATTTATCTGTAATGACTTCTCTAATAGTTTGCATTTAGCTGCAAGCTTTTCTGTATCAGATTACAGTCTCAGAGCAGTGAGATAAGACTTTCCTTGGATATTAATGCTATACAGAAAGTTTTCAGTCTTGTTGTAGAACAACTGAATTATTTGTGATATTTGTTAACTAGCCAAAAAAGGCGTGGTTTTAAACAGCAACTAGCTGTTTAAAAGTGAATTGTGGATGAATGTTTTATTGTCAAAACTGATTTACAATGCTTGATTAGCCTTAAAACTTCCATCCATCCATCCATCCATCCATTTTCTTACCATACGAGTGGGGTCGCGAGGGGTGCTGGTGCCTATCTCCAGCAGCCTTAAAACTTGAACATTTCTATTCTATTATTTAAGAAGATTGCCTTGCTGTATTCTAGGTTTGGTTTTCTGTTATTTGCCAATTATTAAACTGCATTTTTAGTAGATAATAATACATTAATTTATTGCTGTCAATAAAATGACTAAGTTAACTGTAAAAGCGGTTTGAGATCTAAGATGTCTGAAATTACATTGTCTGCCTAAAATATGAAGCACTGCACTTACCAAAATTCTCCATAAAGTGTTTCTTGTTATCTAAAAATATAGTGTAACTTGCTATGTTATTACCTATTTATTACATGGTTATTGATGTACTGTAAAATAAAGCACTACCCATTTTGGATCAGCTGAAGGCTTTTAAAGACCGTTTACTTCCTGATAATGAAGGATTAGTCCAGCCTTTAACTAAAAATGCATAGATAAGTTTTTTCAGCATAACTTTTGGACAGGATATTTCATTGTTTTTTAATATTCCGGAGTTGACAGATGGACATTTAATAACTGTCCGAGATTCAAATGATAAGTCCTAATCAAAATGAACAACAAGGATTGTATGCTATTCTCAGAGGCCAATTTAATGGCACCCAGATAAAGTGACTGACTAATCAAAACTTATTCATTAAAGACAATAACTTAGTTCAGAAATTAAAAGCATAAAACTTAAAGTTGTCTAGGGTTTTATGTTTTAAGACATGCCTGTAGTCCGTCTATGAACAAATATAGCTGAGTATCATCAGCATAATAGTGTAAATTGACGCCATGCTCTGACAATTTTACTAAATGTAAGCACATGTTTAGTAAAGAGAAGTGGCTTTAGCACTGATTGCTATGTTACCCCAACAAGCTACTCTCTGAGGATTAGTTGAGCTTAGTTCTTGTGACACATGCTTGTCAGGAGGCCAAGCAGTCTTGGAGGTGGGACCCAAACTGGTTGAAAGAAGAACATGCTTTG
>NW_015151178.1:363609-366228 GCF_000732505.1 Cyprinodon variegatus
TTAAACTCAATATAGAAAACACCATACATCAGATCAACCTCCCCCCCTTCAGTTATCCAATGGTACAGTCCTGTACGCACCTGCTTGGAGAGTGGAACAGCAGAGGTGAGTATTTCACAATATTTTAACTCTTTAATCCATTAATGTCCCTTTTATGAAGAGTTAAACAAAAACAAAATATTGTAAAGTGAAATCAATTTACTTTTTTACAAAAATGAAAACAAGATGTGGCCAATCAAAGAACCACAACCCAAACAAATCCACTTCACCCAAAATAAACCAATGTAGAAAACCAGATGCTGTGTTTAGCTGCTACTTTGGCCAATATACAGGAAACAATGGCTCATTGTTACATCTTGATAACTTCAAGGTGCAGCTTGAGGACACCCAGGACCTTGTGGCCTTCAAAGTTAAGAGGTTATCTGGTGATTAGCTAAAGCAGAGAACCAGACATCCTTAAGATCACTGAGGGTTGTGTTACCTGATGGGGTTTTTCAGAACAGGCATTTGTATAACAAAGGAAGGAGGAATGTTCACTTGAAAACATGTGATACCTGAAGGCAGGGAGGAGAATTAAAACGGTTCATTCTTTTATATTAGTTCAACTTTTGCTCCATCTGGGGACATTTTTTTTTTTAAAACATACCATATCCATTGAACGCCTTCTTGCAAATAAATGATCTGTGATCTCTACAAGGTGAGCATCCATTTTTTTCTCCTTTAGTAAGGCGAATAATAGAATTTAACAAACAAAATCCTAAAGCAAAGAACGGAGCAGATTTGGAGCTGCAGCTCAATCATCTGTTTGAGGATCTATGCCAGCACTGCCTGGTGGTCCCATTTTCCTTCTCTAACAGCTCCTTGAGGCCCAGAGAAGGAATCAGAGGCTGCAACTCTCACAGCAAAATTTATAGTCCACAGCCACACTTAAACGTTTCCATGGGGAGCAGAGCCTGGTTAACGCGACCACATAAATGGTGTCCTTCAGTTTAACATAAGACCCTGTAGAAGCCTGGTCCTGATTGCTGGAATATTGTGTTATGTCAAAGTTAAAGCAGGATTAGATACAGGGATACAAGGTTCTTTCTTTTAAAAAATTAGAAAAATGATTTTTTTTGAAAACCTAGAGAAGTATGGAGACACAGGAAGCAAACTACAGAACATGAGGCAGTTGGAGCAGCAGAGGTGTCAGGAAGATTTAAACAAATGAGAGACAAAAACCAGGCATATATGCATGGGAGAGTGAGGAGGAAAAAGGGTATGCAGTTGAAAGAAGCGAGGTGAGCAACAGCTCAGCATAAATAAGGCAGGAGCTTAAACGACAGGAAAGCAATATCAATATGTACAAAAAAGAAAAAAAAATATGCAACCGCTTTTGCCATTTCAAAACAATTGTCTTATGTCCTACCCTGCTAACAAACAATTGTTAAAATAACTAAATACGATTAAATATATCCCAAAATCGGTTGCATAATTCTTTTTATTGAAATATATAAATCAATAATAAGTAGAACTAATATGGCAACTGTAAGGATATATTGAAAGAAGGACATAGGTATGAAATAAATACAAAACTTTAAAATAACAAATACAACAAATTCTATTTCTTCAAATAAAAGCAGACAGTATTAATCGAAAGAAGTTACTAGGAGTACAAAAGCACTTGGTAAAATATCCACCGAATGATGAGACCGTCACCAGTTTACTGATTAAACCCTGGTCGTATGTGAGAGCGGTGACAGCTGACAGCGTGGCTGAGCCCTGTAAGCAGGAGGCTCTAATTCAACGGAGCAACAAGTGGAGAAGTTTCAGCCCCGAAGGTTTTAATCTGGACTGTGACAAAATAGAAGCTTGACATCTTCTATCCAGGAAAAATACCAAAGAGAAAGTTCCAGTTATAATTAGGTTTGACAACAGAAAGGATAAGATTGTACTAATAAAGCAAGGGAGCAAGTTAAAGGGTTCATATGTTTTCATCAGATAAAGTACAATGCAGACTTCACCAAGAACAGAACACCAGAGGAGGTCAAATACTGATGGTAAAGAACATCAGAGATCTGGCTAAATACCAACGAGTAAGAGGAACTGGACTGTTAAGTATCAAACTAATTTTAATTCAGCCATACCACAAAATATGAAACCCAGAGATACCAAACTCAAGTAGTTAATGGCTCATAAAAGGCTCATATAGGTGAAAATTATAGTCTTTCAAACTATAATCTAAAACAAAAAGAATAAATAAGAGGATTTCAAAATAACTAATGTGGGCTGAAGAGAAAACAAACATTAACATAAACATTAACTAATGAATATAATGTCAGGAAAGGATAAAGAACATCTAGTTACAATATCTGATGTTTACTGTTATTTTCACCTGAGCTCCAAATAGCTCAAGATGCCTGTGGTGAGTAGAGAAATCTGTAAATTAAGGTAGGAATAACAATATCAGCAGAAAACTACTCAAGCAAAAGGAAAAAACAAGATGAAGTAGAATTTCTCCTACAAGTATTCTTTTTTCCCTAAAAGTTACAAAGCAGAGATAGCTACTTTCAACCTCATATAATATAATATAATATAATATAATATAATATAATATAATATAATATAATATAATATAAT
>NW_015151178.1:366328-367923 GCF_000732505.1 Cyprinodon variegatus
ATATAATATAATATAATATAACATAACATAATATAATATAATAGAATATAACATAATATAATATAATATAACATAATATAATATAAATGAATATAACATAACATAATATAATATAAATTAATATAACATAACATAATATAATATAACATAATATAATATAACATAATATAATATAATATAACATAATATAATATAAATGAATATAACATAACATAATATAATATAATATAATATATAATATAACATAATATAATCTAATATAAATTAATATAACATAACATAATATAATATAATATACTATACTATAATATAATATAACATAATATAATATAATATATTATAATATAATATAATATATAATATAATATAATATAACATAATATAATATAATATAACATAATATAATATAAATTAATATAATATAATATATAATATAATATAAATTAATATAACATAACATAATATAATATAATATATAATATAAATTAATATAACATAACATAATATAATATACTATACTATAATATAATATAATATAATATAACATAACATAACATAACATAATATAATATAATATAATAAATATAATATAATATCAAAGTGCTGCTTCTATGGTTGTTCTTGTTATTATTAAAGTAGTTGTAGTAGTATTATAGTAGTTGTAATAATTGTTTATTCACTTGGTTTTATTGCTCCACTTGTCTGTTAGTTTTTCTCAGTTTGCTGACACCCTCAGAAATATTTGCTCTAAAAACCAGAGTCCTTCTAGAAAGTCCAGTTTTTCCACCTCTATTTAGCACACACCCATTTCATTGTATTTCCAGTTCTAGTATCTTCTGCCTTGTTTCCATTATAAATAACCAGTAAATCACCTTAAACTGATCCTGGGTATTTTGTTGACACTTCTAGGTTGAGAAAAACTAGATTCTGGATGTAAACATTTTAGCACAACAGGGTTTCATTCAACATATTTGGTGAAGTTTTTCAAACCCAAAACAGCTAGTGAGTAGTGCCTAACTTAAAATATACCAAGAAGTGGCTAAAAATAAGAACCAGTAACCTGCGGTACTAAATAATAAATATTTAAAATAAAACAAATGGTCTATCTAGAAAAATAATGGAGAGAGCAAGTCTGCCTTCAATGATAACAGATAACAAATAACAGCTCATACAGAGTATTTAAGCCAACTACTGGATCAGAACAGCAATAACTACAGAATTTGAAATATGTTATGATGACTAATAAAGGAAAAGTCCGGTCAGTAAGGAATAACCAATGGGTCATTATTTAGACCTAAAACTAATAGGTTCACGGGGATTTAATGAATTTAGTGTTAATCAGTAAAAAAAATAAAAACAAATTTTTTTATCATGATCACTGAGTCTGGGAGCGGCCATTTTTGCCCACATATAGTAACCCCTCCCTGCTGCCATCTTCCAGCAGTGACGTCACGGTGCGGTAAGCCTAGCGCCATTCTCCCCGCTTTACAAGCTAAATCAATGGGAACTACTAGAAACATCTGCAATCAACAACAATTATTGAAGATTTCCAGAGGACTTCACCATTGAAATTCACCAGAGCTATAGTGAAACTG
>NW_015151178.1:371303-375062 GCF_000732505.1 Cyprinodon variegatus
AACCGAAAACCGTGACCACGAAACCGTGAACCGAACCGAACCGTGGATTTTGTGAACCGCTCCACCCCTAGTCTTTTTCCTGCTTCACAAAGCAGCAGGTATCCGTATCGAGGCCAAAAGATGGCATCGGTGCAACACCAGTTATAAGATGTCAAATTACTTAAGTAAAAAGTATATTGACCTCTCATGGTTCTGAAGAAAAAATAACTGGATGTTAAACCAGCCTTTTGTGCCAGTTTTTAACAGGACTAAACAGATATTTAATAGGTGCGGACTTATTTTTTTTTCCAGTGTCCTGTCTGGCAATGTGGCAATAAGAATAACTCTTTATACCAAAAAGAGCCCAACAGGTTCTACTTTCACAAGTGTAGCAGTACGGCTATCGCCATAGTGTTCCGCTTAATTTATGTATATAATTTGCTTTATTATAATTCATGCAGGGAGTATTATAGATTATATGGACACTGCAATGTAGGTAGAACAGGAAAGGAAAAACAGAAAAAAGGAGGAAAGATTAAAGAGAGAGGAGATAAAAGAGAGATAATGAAAAAACATCTTCAGTCTGCTTCATCACCTGCAAAGAGATGTAAAAAGAACAGCACAACCAACGGACATGGTATTTTTTAAATTATTTTAACAATTTTTTTTATATAACTACATTTATATAGCTGTTATACATTAATCCAAAGTATATAATACTTTGCTCAGAGGTGTTTTTGACCCTAGTTTCATCTTCTTCATCTTAACCAAATAAAGTTAAAGCTCTAACTGAAAGCCCTCAGGCGGAAACTCATTGGCAGCTCATCCCCTGCCTGTCATAATAACTTTCCCTGTCTGCTGTGCGCTGCAGGCGGGGGGTGGAGGGGCCCCCGCGGGGCCCGCCCCCTCTGATCCGACCAGGCGCTCAGTCATTCGCTCACTCAGATAATTTGGATCATCAGCCTGGTTACATTCGGAGCAGAGATGGCGCGGTCCAAGGCCAGGGTGTACACTTGTTGCGCGCTGCTGCTGCTGCTTGTCTTCGCTGTCATCGTGGCCATAGCTGTGGCTGTGAGGCGCAGATGCCCCAGTGGCTCTTTCTCCAAAGCTGCCGTCGCTGCAGACACTAAGACATGCTCAGAGGTTGGAAGGTGGGTCCTAATTAACCATTAATCATTAGAAAAAAAAAACAAAAAAAAAAAACATATCCGGTTTATCTATTATAGCAATCGAGGAAAAACTGTGACAACATCCGCGATTTGCAGATATGTTTATCTCTATGATCTGTTCAACCAAGCTGGTGTTTACTGCTGATGACTCATTTAAACTTGTTGAAACATCCGGAATCAGAAAAAAAAATTCAGAGAAAGTTTTACAGGCGTTTTTAGACGCCCACGCTTATGTAAAGTACATAAACATCTCCAGCAGACACGTAATAAATATTAACAGAGGTGAATTTTGCAGAGACATGCTGCAGCGCGGCGGCTCGGCGGTAGATGGCGCCATTGCTGCGCTTCTGTGCACCAGTATCATGAACCCGCAGAGCGCGGGGCTCGGAGGGGGCTCCATTTTCACAGTGATGGACAGCTCAGGTGAGAAAAAGGCTCCCAATCAGCTGAACAGGTGTTTTGGTGATAGTTAGTGATAATAACAGGTGGGGAGGGGGATTCTTTTTAAAGGTAATGTGAAGATCATCAACTCCAGGGAGACTGCCCCATCCAAGGTGGACCCCCACCTGTTGAAGTCCTGCTCCCAGAGCTTCAACCTGACGTCAGGTAGTTTGCTGCTGCATCCCAAACAGACATGTTTACTGCTTTTAAATGAGCTTCCTTATCTTTGGAGCAAGAACTTCTGGTTGTTCCAGCTCTGTTATCTGCTAATTTCATGAGCCACTTTGCTCTTGTTTTGCATAAGGCGAAGGTTTGTCTAGTTTTTATTTTGACATGCAGCAGCGCTTCATGGTTTGTTATTTGAACTGTTCATTTACACCTCCGATGTATTTTATTTGGATTAAATAAGATGTATACCAACACATTGTTGTGGAATGGAAAATTTACAGTTACTTCCTTTAAACAATTTTGGTCAAACAGAAACCTGGAAAGTGTAATACTACTGTAATACCTGTTTAAAGGCAACCAGTTTCTTTCTGCAGTCACTCAATTAGTGAATAAAAAATGCTTTAATCCCAGCTGTAAATATGTCAGAGGTTTAAGGCAGATATATGGTTAAATAATTTTTGAATGAACTTTAAGTTAGCTTTAACATTAGGTCATATCCGTGATTTTACTTTGAGTGTTTACATGTGCGTTAAAATCAGATTTTGTTTCTGATATAAGAGCTAAGGGGTCCAAATAGTATTTTATGAACCACACAGTTAGGTGGAGTATTGTGGGTTGGATCCTGGCTGTGGAACAAGGACCAGCTCTACCCCCTCCTCAGGGTCCTAGAGGGTTCATGCGAACTGGTCCAGCTGGTCCATCTGTGCTTTGGAGACTTGAGGAAGGCATTCAACCGTGTCTTTCAAGGAACTCCAGGAGTACAGGTCAGGGGCCCTTTATTAGGGGCCATCCAGTCTGTTTACAAGCAGAGCAGGGGTCTGGCTCACATTGTTGGAGTCAAGTCTGACTTGTTCTGCTGCATGTTGAACTCCGGCAGGGCAGCCATGTGTCGCCAGTCCTGTTTATACCTGTCAAGGACAGGATTTCTAGGCACAGCCAAGAGCCAGCAGGGGTCTGGGTTGGGGACCAAGATATATGGTATATAATTATATATATATATATGTAATATGTTATATTATAAAGAATTTTGAAATAGATTTCATAAATTTTATTGCTAATGGGGTATTGATCAGGTAGTGACCATGGTTGGCTCCAGTCTATTCAATTAAAAATGGAGTTCCAGTAGAATTTGCCTCTTGGTTGTAGGCATTTGAAACTTGTTACATATTTCTTTGTTATTATATTTGGTGCCAAGAAGATGCAGTCCATTCAGAAACAATTAGGTGGTAAAAGTTTGATTAAATTGTGATAATTTTAATAATTGTTAGAGTCCATTAGGGATGCATTGTATAATTCATTTGTATTGCTTGTATCTTATTGGAAACTGATATTTCATCAACAAGTAGACGTAACTAATTATATTACCATGATTGTCTAATAATTTAGAGATGGTTCTAATACTTTTATTTATCCATGCTGGCTCATAAATGGAATTTTTACGTTTTGTAATATATATGTTATTCAAAATTATGCATATGTCTGGTGAAAAGTTATGAATGTGGCAGAAGGTTGTAACTCAGGTGGGTTTACGCATGGAGCAGGCGAGCACATCACTGAAGTGCACAGGCTATATATTACCGCCATCTATTGGGCTGAAATATAATGTTACAACTAGTGGTGTCCCATTTCTCAGGGAGAAAATCTTCACTTGTGTCATGATTTTATCTAAAGATCTGACCCACATGCAGAAGACCAAACAGAGAGACCAGGGGAAAGTTTAACGGGTTTTATTGTGAGTTGGTAGAGAGGAGACCAGTGCTGCCCTGAACACTGTTGAACCGGGACTGAAAAGTGAAGGGGAAGGTTCTGCGGTTAGTTCAGGCTCAGTGGGAAATTTGTGTCTTTGATTTGAAGAAGGGAATAAAGGCAAAAGGACGCACGTTTCCAGAAAAATGTGTCTTTCATTGAATCCAGTTGATGTGGGTTGTTCCAGTTATAGACTTGTTCGTTGGAGGGCGGACAGGGTTTAACCAGGTTGAGGAGATGACTGCCACTTAGATTT
>NW_015151178.1:375734-383920 GCF_000732505.1 Cyprinodon variegatus
AACAGAAAAGGTTAACTTTCCTCAACCAGGGTGGAGAGGAGTTCCTGCCTCAAGTCCAAGAGTAGTTTAGTAGTATTTTGTATTCACCACAGAGGTGATAAAGGCGCTGGAGTTCTATAGAAAGTTTTTGTTCAGCTGCTGCCCTTATGTGGACTCTGCACCAGTCTGTTTAGTTATATCTATTGATATATGGATCCATCTATTACCTAGGTTCCTACCTATGGTCATGAAATCTGGATCATGACCCAATGAATGAGATCCTGGATGCAAGCGGCTGAAATGAGCTTTCTCTGCAGGGTAGCAAGGCACTCCCTTAGAGATAGGGTGAGGAGCTTGGTAATTAGGGAGAGACATGGAGCAGAGTGGGTTTCTCTTCCAGATCAAGAGTCAGTTGAGGTGGCTCAGACATCTGTTTCTGATGTCTCCTGGACACCTCCATTAGGAGGGCTTCCAGGCCCAGAGAACGACCCACGACATGTGGAGGAGGTGTTTTGGGAGAGGGAGGTCTTGGAGGGACGTCTGCGACAGTGTTGGCAGGATGCATCTTTCTGTGTGATGTACAGTGGGAGAAAGCAGGCTGGATGAGGTGATGGGAAGGCGAGTTGAACTTTAAGGAATTTTGGAGGATGTTCTTTATCTGGGTGGATAATCGAAATAAGTGGTCCTCCTACTTGATTCTGGTTATATGTTTACGTAAGGCGGTCCTAAGTGCTCGTCTCCATCTTAACTTACAGGTGGTGAATCTGACTTGGTGGAAAAAATGTAAAACTTATTTTGGACAGTAAGCTTGTATGAGCAATGCAAACAGAAACTTTTAAACAAAGCGTGCACGAGGAGAATTGGGCTCGTGCACGCTCTTGCATACTATTAAGTAGGGGAGCGGGTACAGAGTTGTCCATGTACATTTTTTTTTTTATTTGCAAAAATCCTCACTTATCACTTATCCTTTAAGAAGGACAATTCTTAACTAAAAAAAAAAAAAACCTTGAGGCTGCGACAGACCAAAAACTGTAAGTTTTAATTTTTGTGTTTGTGTTGCGTTAGAAATTGCTATTTATAATTACATAGGGTCAAATATTAATGGAGGGAGACGTCCTTTAGGCTATGGCTGCACAGAGCTAAGAAAACTAGAGATTGTAACGCCCACCATTATGCTAGAATACCATTATACTAGAATGTGACTGCAGCAAGTTAGGCCTGAATAAAGTGTATATCCTACACATATTAATGAAATTCTGTTATTATAATTATTTATGTAAACAAACTTTGACAACACTTGATAAGATAGGTGACAAGAGCTGAAGTTCAGATTTAGATTTGTGTTGTAAATTAATCCACAAATAAAATGTTAAGGAAGGACATGCATTTTCCTCCAACTTTACATCCATCTGTGCAGGAAGCAAGTGGATCGGCGTTCCAGGGGAAATTCGAGGCTATGAATTGGTTCACCGTCGATACGGAAAACTGCCGTGGGCCGAACTCTTCCAGCCGACCATCAAGCTGGCCAGAGAAGGATTTCCTATTCCTCCAGTTCAGGGCTTGTTTATCTCATTCATTGATCAAAAACAGACGCCGCCTCTATGGTATGAAATACATTACGAAACACAGGGGGCCTTAAAATATGAGCGACACAGACTCACACATCTAACTCTTCTCAGGAAGGCATTTACAGATGAAAAAGGAAACCTGCTCAAGACTGGAGACATCGTTAAATTTGAGAAACTGGCCGACACTTTGGAGACGATTGCAAACGTTGGAGCAGAAGCCTTTTACTCTGGAAGGATAGCAGAGGATTTGGTCAGAGACGTGCAGGAGGCAGGTATTGTCAGAACACTTTCCTCTATGTCTGCATGGCTCAATGATTCAATTAGAAATGAGCAAATCAATTTGATCTGTATGCACCACAGCAATCTCTCACACAGCAGCTGATCTATTAAAGGTCAGAATTTATAAGCTGGTTTGGTTTTCATGATTTCTGTCGTTTGTTTTGCTGTTTTTTTCCCCAGGAGGAGTCCTCACACTGGAGGACTTGGCATCATATAAGGTTAAAGTGACTGATGCGTGGGTCGTCCCTATGGGGGACTACCAGATGTACATACCCCCTCCCCCCTCAGGAGGAGCACTCCTCAGCCTCGTCCTCAACATCATGAAAGGTTGCTGCTGGATGCAAACATGTACAAAATGAAGCGTAGTGGGAAAAAAAGACATTTAAAACAGGAGAACGTTGTGTTATGGTTGCCGTTAGGAGCCTTTATCCTAATATAGGTCATGTGGGAAGAGTTTTGACCAATCATGAACTAAAAAGAAAAGGAAAATCAATCCATATTTCAATAAAGCAATGTTTATATTTACAGGGTATCATATGGATTCAGCTCCTCAGTCTGCTGATCAAAAGACCAGGTTTTATCATCGCTACGTTGAAGCTTTTAAATTTGCCAATGGACTGAAGAAACACATTGGGGATCCAAACTTTATATCAAATAAGGTAAGTATTGAATCAATGCAATACAAAAAAACCCATTTACACTACACTTGAAAAACCGATCCATGCCGAGACCGTTCCGAGCTCGGATCAGTTAACCAGGCCCAGCTCGGTTCTGACGACCGTTTACACATCAAGCTATCTCGATTCCTTGACTCCTCGCCTCCTAGTGACGATCTGCGGTATTACTGCCAGCATTGAAGGAGGAAATCAAGCAGTTGGTGGCGGTAATGCACCAAAAGTTGTTTGCCAACAGCCATAAAACACAAGAAGAAGAAGACAAAGAAGGAGGGAATCAAGCAAATCAAAATGTTGTCGATTGTTGTTTATAGTTGTTCTTCTTCTTCTGTTTTGTGTTGGTTGGCAAGCAACTTCCGGAGGGGCATTACCGCCAACTACTGGAATGGAGTGTGAATCGCGATGTTCAGCCAGACGGAGATGACGCGTTCTGTTCATGCGCTCTTGTTATCAGAGAACCGAGCCAGGGAAAAACCGAGCCGAGCCCACCTCTGGAACTGGTCTGCAGTTATCTCGGTCCGGTTGTGTCTATCTCGGTTCAGTTCAGTTTGCTTTCCATTTACACACGATAAGTTATCTCAGTTACTGAGCTCGGACCGGTCTCGGCACAGTTTTTCAAGGGTAGTGTAAATGGGGTCAAAGTGTGTTCAGAGATACTGTCACGATTTGGCTATGGTTAGTTGACCCAAAAGCAGAGGCAGGGAGGCAGAGTGGATTTAATAATGACTTAACAGAAAACAGAGGCAGGTTATCCAAAAATCCCAAAAAGTAAACAAAGTCCAAACAAACATAAAACCAGGAGTCCAAAAATTCAAAAATCAAAAACATGAAAACTAGTCTAAACGTACCAGAAACCATGGAGACATCTGGGGAATCACAATCATAAGGAGGGAGGCACAGAGAGAAGGAGTTGGAGCATGTTAGATGGTGTTTGACGAGGACCCAGCAAAGGGGAACTGAAGAGAAAGGGCTTTTTAAAGGAGACTGAGACAAAGAGGGGGCTAATGACGAAACTGGGAGCAGGTGTGCAAAGAACAAAAGAGGGAAAGAACTAGAGAAGAAGGAGAACATAAGAGGGCAGCAGAGAGCAACAAATAGAAACCTGGAGGACTGGAAATAACAACAAAATGAGATCAAATAAACTAGGACTATAAAACATGGAGAAAAGAAAACTAAACACTAGAAAACAAGGAGTAAAGTAAGACTGAATACTCAAAAGAAAAACATAACAGAAACCTGACAGATACTCCTTTATGACCTTTGTTGGACCGAGTGATGAAAAAAGAATGAATCTAGATCTAAAACGTTCTGTGATGTCCATCCGGTAATTGAATGCCGTACTATTTTAAAATCCTGTATTTTGCTGACATTCATGCTTTCATATTCATTTGGGTGTGATGTGGATAAATTGACTGATTTGCACTTAGGTAGCAGTACTATGGAGAAACTAGAAAATGTATTATTATCTTCTGAAATTTCAGTAAAGATGGACATTTAGAGAAGCTCACTCATCTAGGGCTGCAACTAACGATTGTTTTGCAAAATCGATCAATCTTCTCAATTCATTTTCAATTAATCGATTGTTAATTAGATAGCCAAAGGTGCTTTAAAGAAGTATTTTTAATAAATTAAACCAGGTGAAACTTAAACTTTTCCACTTGAGGACTTCTGGATGGATCATATTGACAGGCAAATTTTATTTTTAATCTTAAATGCAAAATGTTTTCACAATCTTGATATACTTATTGCTCTAAGTGGGTCTAAGAGTCTCTATACTTTTAACAATTAATTGATTACTAAATTAGCTAATGATTATTTCAATAATTGATTAATCACCATTCATTTGATTAATTGTTTCAGCCCTAATTCCATCTTAGCCACTTTACACTCAGCAGTAAACCTTTCCAGTACATTGTTGAGCTCATGGCCTGCAGAAGTCGACAAAACCATGTCAGAAAAAAAAAAAAAAATGATTGGATTCAGGAGGTTTCCAAACCAGGCAGTCTCCTCTCCTAGAGTTCACCCCTGAAGCCACAAACAGGATCGGTGAAAGGAAGCAGACTAGCATCAGATGCCCAACTTTGTGACAGGAATTTCAACCTGGGTTTCTATTTGAACAAAAAAAGGATCATAAACCCAGATACTACATTCCTGTAGAAAAACAAAAACACAGAATAATACAGCAGTACAGGTATTATATGAGATTTACTCACTTTTATTCACTTTTTTTTCTCTCCCAACATATGATTAACGAACTGAGTTTATTTGGGATTTTCTTTCTCTAATTTTTTTTGCAGCTCTTATTTGCAATATAATGGAGAAAATAGTTGGAACATCAGTACCATCAATTCAAAATATTAACAATATATAATATATTCTCCTAAAACCTTTAATCTCTGTGGGGTTCAGATATGTGTCTATATCCTGGAAATATTCTAAAACAGAAATTTTTTTTGCCTGGTGTGATTTGACTATCAAATTGAAACGACCTGTTTGGCAGAAAGAAGTGAAATTATAATTCAACTTATTCAGCTGAAATGTAAATAATTCACTGTGAATTTTATCTGGAAACCTGCTTCTGTTTTTCCTGCTGTTCCTGTAATAAAGTATCATATTATTCATCCTGCTGCCTTACAGTTTGGGTTGAGTTTTTCTAAATAAGAATTTTGTCAATATAACAATAGTTTTTAATTTTCTAGCAGATCTATGCTTTAAATTGTTCTTCAAAAAAAACATTATTTTATTAATTTCAGATTTTAAATAGCTTTACTTTTTACTGAAAGTTTTAAGCTGAAGTAAATTGAACTTATAACTGATTATACAGCCAAATGTTTTATTCTACAAATAAAACTATTTGAAATTTAGGTTCAAAGAAATACATTTACAAAAAGTAAAATTAGTTTTTTATCTAACTTTATGTTATCTTTTTCTAGTGCATGATTTATTTTTTTTGTCTTCCCCTTTATTTTCCACAGACAGCAATGAAAATGATAGAAGCTGATTTTGCAGACCATATACGGACTCTGATCAGCAGCAACAGGACACACGACCCCCAGTATTACAGCCTGACTCCTTATCTGGACAGCTTGGGTACCACTCACTTATCTGTACTGGCTGAAGATGGATCGGCCGTCGCTGTCACCAGCACCATCAACCACATGTTAGTATCTGATGAGTTTTACCTTGCAGGGGGAGTCTACAGACATCCTACTATATCTTGGCCAAGTTGGCGCCACAGTTTATCTTGGAGAGTCCAGAGAAACTCATTCTAATGCAGCTCTGTAGCTGATTTTACTCACTGATAATAGAATAGGCTTGCTTATTACATAGGCTACATACAATTCAGTTTCAATTCAATTCAGTTTATTTATATAGCGCCAAATTCAGAACACATGTCATCTCAAGGTACTTTACAGTTCAACCAGATCATACACTCAAATTGATTCAAAGTTTTCTATTTAAGGAAAACCATTTGATTGGATCGACTTATTGACACAAATACAATCCCTCACACTAAGCATGCTTGTAGCGACAGTGGAGAGGAAAAACTCCCTTTTAACAGGAAGAAACCTCCAGCAGAACCAGGCTCAGTGTGAGCGGCCATCTGCTGAGGCCGACTGGGGTTCAAGGAGACAGAAGCAGAGACACAAAAAGCAGCTGTAAAAGGCGGCCCCGTCCAGGAAACACACAGCCAGGCAGACGAGCTCCGAGCCAGCTCCCATGCCAGAGGACGAAGACAGCACATCCACTCAGTCACGGTCAGAGAAACAGGACTACACTGGAAAACAGGCCGATCTCCAGCATCTATAAACAAGGGTGTTGATGGAAGCAGCACATCAGGAGACAGCATACAGAAGTAAACCTTTGCTGCTAATAAGGAGGCAATGATGATTCCAGACACTCATGCCTTTGAAAACAAATAGTTACTCCCATGGTTTTAGAACTATAATTCCTAGATAAGTCGGCATGGTTTATCTAATATGCAGCACAGTACAAAAAAACAAAAAACAAAATATAAATTCAATTAAAAATATTTTATTGATCCATCCATTTTCTGTCACGCTTATCCAAAGCAGGGTTGCGAGGAAACTGGTACGGGTGCGGGCGAGAGGCGGGGTACCCCCTGGACAGGTCAACAGTCCATCGCAGGGCAACACAGAGACAAACAGCCATTCACAAACACACCTAGTTTACTAAAATTAAGAAAGTTAAGCTTTATATAAACTGAAGACCAGAAATTGGCTGTAAAGATTTTGATTGATGTGTCTCGGCTAATGCTCCCATCTGTTTGCGACTCGCCTAGACTTCATCTAACTTAACCCTATAATGCCAAATGTATCGTATTTGATACATACGGTTTCTGAAATGTTTTGCATCTGACACCTTTTGCATAATTTAATGGTAAAAACTTTGCTCAAAATCCTATTGTACACAATCAGATATACCTGATAACAGAGGGCAGAAGACTACACAAAAAATAATCTTGACTTATCACATAGTAATAAATTATTAATATCAAAAATGTATTTCTGTTTTTTCTTTTTACATATTTTGTTAAAAAGGAAAATAAGGACTTCAAACAAAAAAAAAAAGAAGTAATTTTCTGTTTAGTTTTATTCTTGGATCAGGCTTTAAAGGGTTAAACCTCTTCTTTACAGATTTGGCTCCAAAGTCTACTCTTCAAGAACTGGAATCGTTCTAAACAACGAGCTGTCAGACTTTTGTAAAAGGACCGATGAGATCTTCCCTGGTAAATAAATTGACGTCATCCGTTTTTATTTTGTCTATTATGTATTGGGAACAAACTTGGTTTTGTATAAAAACGTTTCCATGATTAACTTTTGTCTTCACATTGTAATGTTGTGAGTGGAGCTGCTACAACTGAAAGAGAGCGTCACATAGGCTGGTTTCTAAGACACCATTTCCCCTTTTTGTTTAATCAGGCAGGCCATCTAATTCATGTGTTATGGGTTGGTTTCTACCCAGCTTTCAGTGCTATAATCTACTCAGGTTTCATGGTGTGTTTGTTGCATTTCGCTGGAAGCTTATCTCTATCAGATTACAAAGCGCTTCTGTTGGTTTCTAATTGAAAATGACATTTGAGCCCAAAGGAAAAAAACAAAATTCTCCCCGTCTCTGTTAGAAAATATCCTTCGACATTTATTTATTCGTGCAGCCAGAATTCAGAACAGTTACGCTCCAGTGGTTCTTATTGACCTAAAATAGAAATACACATGTTGCAGTTTATATTTTAGCCTTTTTATAAAAGCAAACTTTAAGCGCTGTAGTAGCAAAGATTTCTGTTTTCTTTTTAATATGATGGTCATTAAATAACCAAAAGATAAATAGCGTTCACTACAAATCTGTAAAATAAAACATACGTATGGAATCAATACCCTTTTAAACCATCTAATTGAAATCCAGTGCAGCAAGTTGCTTTCAGTTTTGGTGTTTGAGGAAAAAAGCAGTGTGCAATGTTCAAACGATTGTGAAAAATATGAAAATTATGCATAATTTTCCTTCCAGTTCACAATTATTAATGGTTTCACAAAAATCCCTGGTAAAGTAAAGGGACATTTGTGAAGACATTCATACGGATAACTATTGCAGCGCAATAGTAGCCTTGTGAGACCATCCTGATCTTGCGAGCTTTCAGGGTTTCACTCGCAGATCAGTCTGGAGACTC
>NW_015151178.1:384721-393906 GCF_000732505.1 Cyprinodon variegatus
TGCTCCTGTTGTGTTTGTTGACTCTGAAAATACACTGAAGTTCGAACCCAAATTTGATAAGGTAATGTGTCTGTGACTGTTTTCAGGTGTCTGGTAACACGGTGCATAGATTTAACCTTATTGTGTTTTTTTTCCGCCTTTATCCTCAGGATATAATTAAGGAGCTCAAAGCGTTGGGGCACAATCAGAAAGAAGCGACCCGATTCTACAATGTGGTTAATGTAGTTGAGAAAAAGGATGGCTGCGTCTGCGCTGTGTCTGACCAGAGGAAGAAGGGAGAAGCAGCTGGTTACTGACACCTCTGCTCGGGATTTTCCTGAAATTGATCCAGATCTTCTTGCAGCAGGAAGTGTCCATTGTTGCTCATCACTGAACGAAACGTGGAAAAACAGGTTTAATTTACTGAGCTGTCTTGCACTAACATGTCTGCCTGTTGACACAGACTGTTACATGCTGATACCAAGGAGAAAGACTCTTTTTATCACTGCGGGTTTGTACGCGTTTTTTATTCAAGCCAGTCTTGAACATTGTTGCCGTTAATTTTTATTTTTTTTTATATAAAACTAGGGCTGATAAATACTTACTTACACAACTTGAGTCTGAATGTTGGCTGCAGTTTATTCTTTTAGTCAGAATCTTTTGAATTATGTGAATTTTCAATATGAGCCTTTGTTGTAATTTTAGTATGAAATGTAATTTTTTTTGCAGGGTTAATGTATATAAACAAAGCTTAGACACAATTCTATGAACACATTTGCATATTATTATGAAATATGTTATGGCTCCCTGGAAAAAAAAGAGAATAAATGCTTTCCTGCTGCCTGGGCGTGCTGCCATTGAGCGGCGCCCAGGGAGCAGCGTTGGGTTAACAATTTATAGGGAAAGTTAGCGTTTCTGATCACTTGCATACCCCTTTCAAATGGAGTCCCCCACCATCCCTCAGTGAGGTCTAGAAGAACAAGATCTATATCCAGCCATTGGGCAAAGATCCTGCTAAATGGCTGTACATCTTATTTTGGCATTTGACCAATTAGATGAGACCTTAAATAAAAGTGTTTCTTGCACTCTCAGAGTGTTTTTCATTAAATTTTTATAGAAGCACTTTTGTTATTTTTCTTAATATATCCAGGCAAGTTGGATTTTCTTGTTATTATATAATGCCATTAATTTTTTTGCCATCAAAATATCCATATTTTTTGAATATTACAAAGGTAAAAAGGTCAAGGTATTTCACTGAGTGCCCTGTAAAGGGTTAATGGTCTTGCTCAGGGGTCAAGAATGGAGGCAGTGGAGATCAGAATGAGTATTTGCAACCTCATCAGAGCAAAAGTGCACGGCTCTAACCACAAGGCCAACCCTGCCCTCAATCCTTCAATTTCAGACATAAATATAGACGCAGATATACTATGGACTAATACAGATTCCATATTAGTGCATTTACCCATACAGACGATGTTGGCAAGTGCCAGAAGTTTATGAGACTATAACAAAGCCCACTGCTATTGATTAATGAATTTCACTTTGTTGTTTATTTCATTTCAGTCCTTAAAAATATATTTTTTCAATACTTTCCACAGAAAATCCATGACTTGTTTGTCTCCGTTGTTGTTATTGCTTCTAGTCACTAGAGGGAACCTCTGAGACAAAGTAGTGTTAATAGAACATGAAGAAACTGGTTAATAGTGAAACACTCCAGTGACTATTATGGAAATCACTGCTTTTTATAGTTTTTGTGTTTTTCCAACTCTGTCCTTCACAATCATTACAACGTGATTCATAAACAGGCATATAAAAATACATCTACATATCTTTATCTACACAGAAACACACATATATAATATAGGTTATATCTATATATATACAGAGAAAGACCATAAGTAGTTATTACTATTTGTTGCATCTATTTAAGTAAGTCTTTGTAATAACACAAACCTAAATCTTGAAGGTTTAGGTTTGTTGAATTTAAATTCAACTTAAATTAGTTTAATTTAAATCATTGAAATTATTAGGCTGCTCAATGATGCAGTGGGTAGCACCCGGGGTCTTTCTGCATGGAGTATGCATGTTCTCCCTGTGCATGTGTGGGTTTTCTCCGGGTACTCCGGCTTCCTCCCACAGTCCAAAAACATGATTGTTAGGTTAATTGTCTTCTCTAAATTCTCCCTAAGTGTGAGTGTGTGTAAAAGGTTGTTTGTCTCTGTGTTGCCCTGTGATTGACTGGCAACCTGTCCTGGGTGGACCCCGCCTCTCGCCTGTGGACAGCTGGAGATAGGCACCAGCATCCCTCGCGGCCCCAGCTGGGATAAGCATGACGGAAAATGGATGGACTTAAATTTGCTTTACTGCGTCATACTTTCTCCTTTTACCTGAGTAAATGCATGGATAGATGATACCGGATATAATGAGATAACAGCTCAGATAGGTTTGATCGGGGAGGAACATGTAAGTCCCAACAGAAACCATGTAAGAAACACCAATGATTTGTGTATTTAGGTGAAGTCCATTACTCAAGTGTTTAAAAACCTGAGTGAAACTATGAACAGAAATCAAGAAGGTTTTATTTCATGTCATTTAAAGAATTTCCTGACTCATGCTCCCCTTCTTTTTAGCTAAATGCAACACATTCTACATGTATTATGTTGCTACAACATCTCTTATCGAGTGCAAAACCTGCAAAAAAGTCTTCAAATTCTTGAAAGGATATATGCAGAGTATTTTCTTTTGTTCTTATTTTCAAGACAAACAATTTTTAAATGTCAGTAGATAAATCTAGTCCCGTGGGTCAAGCAACAAGCTTAAACAGAAACGCATGGAAACAGACTGGCAGAATCCAGCAGGAGTCCTACGGAGGTTCAGGTGAACAGATCAGATGGGTACAGTCAGGGTCAGTGGATGATTGGGAATGAAATCAGGAGATCAGAATCACTAGAGAAACACTGAAATGCTCTTACTATTGGTTAGGGAATAAACTCGCATGAAGATACTGGCTCCAGAATAATCTCCTCACTGGAACAAGAACATGAACCATGGACTAAATAGAACTTATGAAAACAGAACCTAAAGACATCTAACAGGGAACAAACATTGATCTGTCCCCGATAGCTGGAAATGAGCCCAATATAAAGGAGAAACAGCAGGTGGATGAGATGAGTGATAATTAGAAAAACTGGGCAGAGTTAGGCAGGTGAGTGAAATTAACAATTAAGGTGAGCTATCAGGGCAGATCATGATAATATTTGGAAAAGAAAACAGAAAATAAGTAAATCACAGTTGTATAATAATTGATTTGGACAAGCGATTTTAGGAGTTGTGAGGAAAAGATAGAGTGGCTGATTTGTAGGTTTCTCTTTCACTTTTGCCTCATGAGCTGCCATTGTAAAGTTCAGTTTACTCAGATGTTTTAAAATGCAAATAGCAGACATTCTGTCTCTATTTACAACCTTTATATGATTTAATGTGACGACTCAATGCTGGACAGGAGCTGCCGCATCATGACACAGCCTGCGATAGCAGCTCCTGCTGCAGTCACATTATGTTGGTTGCAAGGGGCTATATAGTGAACTTTATTGCAAACTCAGTTAACTGACCTTTTGGTCTCTACTTAATGCACCCTGTTGGTCATGTAACTCCACCGTGCGGTGCATGCGCCATCTTTGTTATTAGTCGCCGCTGTCGGGTAGTGACAGCTTATGGCGGCTAGTGTTGCACTTATACCGATATCAGTATTGGGCGGGGCCCAACTCCAGCACTAAAATGGTGGCATCGCTATCAGCGAGTACCAACAAATGGGGCACAGATACCATTTTGAGAGCCAAAAGTTTCCTCGACTATTGTCGCCCATTCCAGGTAGGTAATAAAAAGTTCTACTGGATTCACTTTGTATTAGTCTTTTTCCTGCTTAACAAAGGTAGACAGCAGCTTGACAAAGCCATGATGGCAATTATTTTACATCCAAGTAGTCTGCAGTTCTTCATATATACACACACACATCAATTTCAAACAGATGGTATCGGTATCAGCCGATACTGCACAGCCAGGTATCTGGTATTAGGGCCAAAAAATGGCATCGGCACAACACTAACGGCAACAGCGGGCGGCTGTAACAGCAAATCTCATAGTGCTTTGCGAGGAGGGTTCTCCCCACAAAGCATTATGGGATATATCTGCTTCTTTTGAGGCCTTTCTTTTCTTCTCATACACTTCGTAGACACTTTTTCTCTTACGACCCTCGGCCATTTTCAAAGAACCGCGGTGAGAAAGGTGAACTTCAATGACTGTCTGAAACTATAGCTCAGCACAGATATACGCCTAAAAGTGCGCAGGTGAGGAAAAAGATAGCTAACGGCACGAGCAAGTAGGACGACCTTACGTAAACATATCACCAGGATGATTGACAACTATGAGGACCTTTTATTTAGATGATCCACCCGGAAATAAAAGATCATCTTCTATACCTTTAATGAATCCCCCCCCCTGAGTCTTCTAGCAGAACACCATGAGAAAAGAACACTACTGATGCTATTAAACCAAAACATGGAAAAACAGACAAGGAAAGAAATATTTTAATGAAATAAAAAAGCAATCCTTTGAACTTTTGAACTGATTGTAGGCTAGTTGGCTTCTGCATGTCAAACCCAGACATACAGGTTTGTCCGTTTCCTCAGCTTCCTTATTGCCATCTGTAATAGCTGTCTTATAGGCTTCAATGCTCTTGAGGAATGTAGTTCAATGCTATAAATATAGCATAAAGGGAAAGCTAATCTGTTTTATTTTTTCTCACCACAACTACAGGCAGGAACAAATCGAAACCCGCAGTGTCATTTGTTTAACGATTCTATAAAAAGCATTAAAACCTCTAATGTATGTCATTGTTATATGTCTGTCTACTAACTAAAGTTCAAACCAGACAGGACATGGGCGTTGACTCAAATTGGCAGGGAGAGCATTTCATCTGGATTTAATTTGTTTTTTTCTCGTGGACTAGAAGCTGGCACACGCTTGACATGTTCAGCCATCATGGCAGATCATGGACATTCTAGATTTTGTAACTTTTCTCATAAAAACAGGAAGCACAACTAGTTTGAAGGTCTGAAATTATATTGCTTTTTTGGACAAACTGTAACACGTTTCTGTCATGAATCCTGCCAGTTTGTTTTTTATTGTTTTTTTTTTTATTTCTTATCTTTGCTTGACTCTGTTCAGATATGTTAATTACAGTGATAAGATGCACCTGCCTATGGGGCGCCGTTTGTAAAGTTAAGCGGTCAAAAATTAGGGTGAAGCAGTTGTTTCTATGGCAACACAGTAACGCCCCATGTGCGTGACGGAGGCTAGCATAACATTAGACATTTTCCCATTTCCTAAAACAAATGTATACGGTCAAAGAGTACCTTCCATTTTGGAATTAATTACATGTTTTTTCATCTACTAACTTGTGATTTCCTGTCAGTGTGACGAAGATTAAACAGGAGTTGTATAGAGATTCCCAGGCTTTTACTTTGGTAGTTCAAGTCAAGTTGCATTTTCACTAAAGCTAAATATGCTAGCTAAATATTTAGGTTGTTGAATAAATATTTAATTTGGAGCTAAATATTTGTTAAAAAAACTAAATATTTAATTTGCAAACTAAATATTTAGTTTAAAGCCAAATAATTTTTTTAACAAACTAAATATTTAGTTTGGAGTTAAATATTTATCTAACAAACTAAATATCTATTTAACAAAGTAATATTTTTATAAATGAATGAATGACATTGTAAAAAAAAAATGAATTGGAAAAAAATAACACGCTAAATAACCATAAATATTGCTCGTAATTTTTGACTGCTTAACTTTACAAACGGCGCCCCATACCTGCCACTCTATAAATTACCTTTATTCCCGTCAGGTGCTACTCTGCCTTTTCATGCTTGCCTCTTTCAGTAATTGTTAGAACGTTTTCATCTTGTTCGTATGAGGATAACTGCAGTGTCAGTGTGCAACGCCAGCCATCCTGTGTTTCTGTGCCCATCTTTTCCTCACTAAGTTCTCATCAGCTTCTGATTCTGGTCACGTCTCGATTGTTTTCTGCCTTTCTACCCTTCATACTACCTGGATTCTGTTTGCTGCAAGACATTTTCCAGTCAGCTGGTCCTTATCCAGTCTGCTTAGAGCCTCATCGATTCTGTTCCATCATCATCTGACTTTTCAGGCCTGCAAACAGCCACTAGCAGGTTCTGCCATCATCTCCCTCCTCAAGTCTGCAACCTGCCTATAATCAACCTGTTCTGCTGTCACCTGTCAGCTCAAGCTAGCTACCAGTCTACATTGCTGCATTCAAAAAGATTCATTACAAACTGTTTCAATAAACCTTTTAAATGCACTCTGTATCTGGCTTATTCCTGGGTTTACAGCTCTTCTTTTTACAGTCTTTTATCCATATTAATCTGCTGTACGTAAGTTGGTGCCAGAGTGGGAAAATGTTTTATTGAGGCACTTTATTATGTCCCAAATGAGCTGGATATCTTTAAAGAGTAAGCAACAAGCTGCTGTAAGTGCTTTTCTTTTTTTTTCTAAATAAAAAGACATTTTTGTGTCACATCCTATGCTATCGGAGGCCTTGCACCCTCTTATAACCAGTTTGTGTGTTAGCACCACTACAGGTTACTCAAAAATGTGGTTCGTTAAATGGAAGTGGTCCATGGTATTTACAGCGTAGCTGAGAACGGTGTACGGGCATTATCTTGATTGTTTTCCAGAAGTCCTACCTTATCAACACCATATTTAGTGGGTTTTGCTTTTGGTAGTTCTCAGTGTACTAATGCCTTCAGCCTATACAGATTACATGAAACAGTTAAGCTAAATAAACTGTATTACGATTATTTCAATCGTTGCATGCAGCTACAGCTCACACTGTACGACGAAACCGCAGGGTTTCATGATGTTTGTTCTCACACTGTGTGACCCGACCCTCTGATCCGATCTACCTGCTCACACTGTACGTCTAAAAACCAAGTCAGACTCAGTTCCGCAGTGAGATGCCGCTACTGGGACTCATCTATCCGGAAGACGAGCAGAAGTAGAATGCGAAGCACACTAGAGTGAAACGCACTACCTTGGCAATTTGGGCCATTTTTTTGCTTACAGCCCTAAAAACAAAAGGTGACGACATGTTTGGACAAAGACATGGCAGAGCAAATGTGGCTACTACGGTCTGTCAATTTTAAAGAACGAAATCCATTTCACTCACACATGCTATGCTTCTGTGTTTTCATCAGCGAGGAAGAAGAAGAATCCTTGATTGCTCATTGCAATCGTATGGTGTATGCATGGCTTTAAGATTCTGCTTAAGCTTCCCAAGCATGGCAATTAGGGATTTCATCTACTTAAGTAACCCAGTTGCAGAAAAGTATAACTTCAAGCCATGTGCTACTTTTATTTTCAGCGGTTTTACCGCTTCCTCCAGTTTGAGCCACTAGAATGGACCGAATCCCGAATAGGTGTCAGTAAGTTTTCCAGATAAATCAGGAGTAACGTCCAAAGTCCTCCTTATTAAACCTGTTATGTGATAAGAGAGGCACGAAAAAAAGGCCTGTTGAACCTGAAAACAGTGACTGGATCCATGACTCACACACAGAGATCCAGGTAAATGCAACGCATACATTCTTTGTTCACACACTCAATCTTTTCATTTATCTGCTGTGCATAACTATGTAGAAGGAATGTCAGGTGGGGGTACTCCCCCAATACTTCTGTGGATAATCAGAAGAAAGTATTAATAGGAGAAGATTTTATGTAAATTAAAATAAAGCAGCATTTATTTACAAACATTTTTTCTAGTCTGGGCCTGGACTACTGACTCGGTTGCCCACCATCAGCGAACATGTTCTAGTGTATGCTATTTTTAGCCAAGCTTCATAGCTGACTTATCTTTTTCTCACTTTGTTTTGGCAATGCCATTGTCCAACAGGTTCAGTCTTTCTTGTCTGTCAAGTACCTTTATGCATGAGAGATAAAGCCCAATCCACCCAGCTGCTTGGGAATTTACTCAGAAGTTGCTGTTGTTTCACTTTGCAAAGCCTCTATTGAAACGGATTTTCTATAAACAAGGAAGAAGAGCCTAAGAACATGCAAGTGGACATAATTATCTAACACATGCTCATATGTGACTGTGCAATGTATATGTTACACTAGTTGAAGTTCACCTTTATGGAGGAGCTCATGGCATCTGTAGGTGCTGCTTATTCAAAGATACATCTTCTCTCTGCATCAGATGCACACCAGCAAAGAAAAGGAATCATAAAGCCAAAAAAGAAAATAAATGCTTGATGACAAGCTAAGTAAAATATAAAATGCTCAGTGTGCTACAGGTAGAGACAAAAAATATACAGCCTGAATGTTTCCCTCTATTTTGGGCCACACAGCCGGTTCATAGTTCTCCCCTGAGAAATATGCTTCAAGCCACTTTTGGCGCAACTCTCTGACCCTCTCTGCCAGGGACATGTTCTTTATCTTTGCTGGATGGCTAAAAGGACAGTTAATTAGCCGTCCAATAGGTATCATTAGAGTCTGTGTTGATTCTAATTTGATATAGTTGAAGTCACAAGTAAGTGTGTGTCATGATCTTGATGCTGATGACTGGCGGGATTAGTCATATAATTCTCCTGCCTAACTCTGGCTAGTTTCTCATTGCCTTTCATCTGATCCACCTGCTCCTTCTTCTATTTAACCAGCACTAACCAGTCATCAAGGCCAGATTTTTCTTGAGCCAGTGGTAAGAGTTTTTCAGCATCACCTTAGTGTTCCTGATTACCTTATCCTGACCTGTCCTGCCTCTCAACCAATGAGCCTGCCTTTGGCCTGACCAGCCTTTGGACTCCTGCTGGATTCTGCCTAGTTCAGAATGTGAACACGTTCTTTTTGTAACTTTGTATCGTCCACCAGGTCCTTACTCTGAATATTTAGATGAGTTTTCAGAGTTCCTTTCTGATTTGGTATTAAAAACTGACAGGGTCATCATAGTCGGAGATTTTAACATCCATGCTGACATTGAAGGCGATAGCTTAAGAGCAGCCTTTAATGCTATCTTAGACACTATTGGCTTTGTTCAAAATGTGAATAGTCCCACACATTCTCATCTTCATACTTTGGATCTTGTGCTGACATACAGCATAGAACGTGAAGAAATTACAGTATTTCCTCACAAC